>NW_026615206.1:0-218612 GCF_030052815.1 Hevea brasiliensis
CCGTGGGGGTGGAGGTGGCTGTATAGGTGGTGGTGGTGGTGGTGGTGGCTGTGGCTGTGGCTGTGGCTGTGGCTGTGGAGGTGGAGGTGGCTATGGTTGAGGAATGGCTCCGGTGATCTGACGGAACAGCTGTGTCATCTGTTCATAGAAGGCCTACTGTGCCCTACTCATAGTACCTCGAGATGACTCTGCTCTACTACCACTTCTCCCCCAACTAGGAGCAGGTGCATGACTCTCTACTTTCTCCTCTATCGGTCCTGGAGGTCCGTGCTCTGAAGGATCAGATGCCATTGATCCTATAAAACAGACAAAGAAATAAATCTGCATTAGTGTCACCTCGACTCTATTTAAAGGCCCATGCATGTGATGCACTCTATCTATTTCTAACTATTTAGGTCTATGACTGCCTAAACCTCTGCTCTGATACCACTAAATGTGACGCCCCTTATCCGTCCATTGTATAGCCGAGCAAGAAGTGCCACATTCGGTGCCGGTGCACCCTATCTTGTCTTGTCATGTCTATTGTAAATTTTAATGTCATTTAAGTCAGGTAATTTATGGATAGAATTTTTTTTTTTATATCTTATTTCTATAGAGACCCGAATAGATCCTTCTCTGTTTTATTAGCATCTGGCGGGTTCCACTATCACCTGTTAACATATTCTTAGTCATCTCATATATTTCCATATCATATTCTCTTTTATCATATCATTCACAACTATTTATGAGATCTCAAAATGAAGTATCATCTATTGCATTTATATGAAAATTCATAGATAATAAATTATAAGTTTTCATTTCAAGTCCAAAATGAAATACATCATAAACGAGTAATTACATCATGACTAAACATAATGAACCAAAATACTAGTCTATACATGGGCCCTACCAAAATACAAAAGACAGGTGAGGTGACTCTGGACAATGGCAGATCTGATCAGAGCTCACTGTCTGTACTCATCGTGTCTTCATACTGCTAGGATCGATCTCGGTACCTACGCAATGGAAAACCAACGCGCTAAGCATAACGCTTAGTGGTGCATAATTTATAATAACAATAATTTAACATTTGAAATAATATCTACAACTCATAATTTCTGTGTATTTTATATTTTTGTTACTCTTTGGAAACAATTAACATTATCGGGATCTTTTATGATTACTTATTGTATTTTAAGTCTTAATTAATTTTTATCAGTGCCCAAGAAACCTATAACAAATTATAAAAGCTGGATGCACGGGTGTATACTGGTTAAACAGTCATATGTCTATCCAGTATACGTCTGTCAGGCACGAGCCAGCTGTCGGGCACGAGACCCGCGGTTAGGCTTGTAAAGCCAGAAATAAAGTAGGCACAATAGCCAGTAAGTAGGTATATAGCCTGTAGAACACTCATACCAGACATATATTGTCAGTTCATGATTTTCTCGGTAGGCAGTACTGCTATCTGTAGTCCCTAATTGGCATACTAATTTATCCAAACTAAATAAATAAGTCTAGGTATACTATGGGCAATTAAACATTTTTAATTAATTTAGCACTATTCACTATTACTATTTTCTAGTACTGTTCATTAGTACCATTAATTTCATATTAATAGGATATTAGTCCTAATTTACATATTCATATCATTTTTAATATTTAATTTTCCTTATGAGTATTTTAATTATCCTATATAGCATTTTTCCCATGAACCTTTCTTTAAGTTCATGTTGATGTGTTATCTTTATCTAGGAATTTGACTAGGTTAGGATGTCTATTTAGTCACACTTCCTTCATAACAATTGCTCCTCTATGTTTAAACTTGAATTTTAGTTTTTGAATCACTGAATTTGGGGTTATAGAACTCAAGTTATGGTCAAAATACCAAACGAATAGTATTTTAGGACAATTTCTGGGTTGGCAGTTTTAGTGACTAAACTTATGCTAATAATTTGATTTGGTTAAAGGCAAAACTGGGTCAAGTGGTCTTCATAAAAAGTGTATCCCTATGTTTTAGCTTTCCATTGATGAAATATTAGGTCATTTGGACCAGTATAGAGAGAGTTATGACCAAATGAACACGTACTATTCATTTGATCATTTTCTGGGTTGGCAGTTTTACTGACCCAACTTGTGCTAACAATTTGAATTAGTTAAAGGCAAAACTGGGTTAAGTGGTCTTCATGAAAAGTGTAGCCCTATGTCTAAACTTTCCATTGATGAAATTTTAGGTCATTTGGACTAGTATAGAGAGAGTTATGACCAAATGAACACGTACTGTTCATTTGGTCATTTTCTGGGTTGGCAGTGTTTGGTCATCCGGGTTTGGGCAGAGAATTGGTCATGATTTTGACAGAATTTGAGCAGGGTTTCTTCTTGAAAAATGAAGGTTTGGATGTCTCAAAACACCTCCAATTAGCCTCATACCAATTGGAGTCACACATTGTCAGTTAGGGTTCAACAAACACACTGGACTCATTGAGTCCCAACCTGCAGAAAATTTGACACTCCCAAAATTCAATCTCCTTCTTCTCCAAACTCCAATAAGCATACATGTCACTTCTATTATCATCAATCTCAACACAATTAGGTCAAATTCAAAAATGTCACAAAATCCCCACTTTTAAGTGTACAAGCCTAATTTCAAATATCAAATTCACATATATAACCATCAAATCAATTCCCACATATCATATCTTGTTAATTAACTTCCCTAACTAAACTAAAACCAACAAAATCCATCATTTTCATGGTTCCTCTAGGGCTGCCAAATTTAAGGGTTTCTTTCCCAAATTTTTTTTTTAATTTCATGTAAATCTTCACTTGGTTTAGCATGATTTTCATGCTTAAAGAAGAGATTAAGAGTTTTGAGCACTAACCTTTTTTGGTGTCTTGCCAAACTTCAATTTTTTTTGCTTCTTTTTGGTATCTATAGCTTCCTTAGGGTGTAGGAAGTATTTTTTGTAAAGGGAGCTATGAGTTTTGGTGTGTGGAAGCTTGGAAAATCAAGCTTGAAAGCTTGACAAAAATGTTGGAGAGAGAGCACAAGGGTGGACGGCAAGAGAGAGGGAGAGTGGGGAAGAAGATGGGGAGAAAAGTAGGTGGGTTTTGTCTCTTGTGCTTTATATATTTATGTGTACTTAATTTGTTTTAAATTTTCATAAACCTTTTTCTTTTCTTTTCTTTTCCTTTCTTTTCTTTTCTTTTCTTTTCTTTTCTTTTCTTCTCATTTCCCTAATTCAAATTCATAATTTTTAATTTGTGTTAATTATTTTATTCTCTAAATTTTTATTTTGACATTTAGGTCAAAATTCACCTTTGGAGGTGAAATGACCAAAATGCCCTTCATAATACATATCCATTTATTTTTATGATTTTATTTTCTCAAAATTTTTCCTATAATTTCTTAACATTTATTTCATCAATTTATGCCTCCTCACTATAGTCTAAGCATAGTTTCAGACATTTTGACTATCCGAACAGACATTGGTTGTCGAAACAGTAAAATGTACGGACTACCTATGGTGAGGGCGTTACATTTTTATTTGTTTATAATATATGAGTGATGATATATTTTTATAGATCCATGATAAGAAATGCAATTTTATTGAAAATCTAATTGATATGTAAAGATTAAAAATAAAATATTAAAATGAGAGTATTATAATTACGAGATATAAATTTTAGTAATTAAAATTATATATAAAAAAATTAAAAAAATTAATAAAAATTGAAATATTAAAATTTAAATTAAACATCTAAAAACTTGATTTATATTAAAATTATGTATAGCATAAGCACTTAAGTAGTATTAAAATATGGCTATAAAATTAAAGGAGAACTAGTCATTTTATCCATGCGTTACATGGATTATTTATTATTTTAATAATATAAATTTATATGTATTTTTATATTTTTATAGTTGTATTATAAAATTTTATTAATGATAAAATTTTTAATTAACTATAATTTTATTTTAAGTATGGATAAATAAATAAATTGATTAACATATTATTTTTAAATTGTGAACAGAAGTTAATAATGATTTTTATGCTTCTTAGATATTAAATAATTTTAAACTCTTAATTTTTTATACGAACATTTATTTTTTTAAGCATAATATATATTTATGCATATAAATAAATAAGATTTGGCAAACTGTTTATTAAATATAAATCTCAAGATTTTGAAAAAAAATATATATATATATATATATAATTATGTGATGAACAATTAAATTATCAAAATCAGAGAGTGAGGGAGATTTAAATAAGTATTATATTTAATATCCAACATAAGTGAAAAATAAATTTATTTTTTAATATTAATAAATTTTATTAAATTTTAAAATTTGAAATTTAATAAATAATAGATTATTTATATTTTTTATTATTTTATATATACATGTTATTGAATAAAAAATTAAAATTAATATTTAATATCTTTTTTAATTTAAATTTTAGAAATTAATTTATAAACTTATTTGCATGTTTTAATTTCAATTTTAATATATATATATATAGAGAGAGAGAGAGAGTACATTGCCGTTCTTGGACCGGCACTTTGACATTTCTCAGATTGACCCTTCACAGACCCGCACTTCGACGTTCTGAGATTGACCCTTTCTTTGGGTTGAAAGCCTTGTTAAAGCTACAGGTGTTTGTCTCTCTCAAGTTCACCGATTTTTATTTGATGAAATTGATCTACACGCTTACGTTGTCATTGACTATGGCATGATTAGACTCAATTTTATTATATAATTTTTCCAGCTCTGCTTGCATTGTAAGTCGTAAAAAAAGTCCACAGGCTGGCCCAACCAGCCTGTGACAAAAATTTGAGTCTCGCACCTGCAACAAGTAGGGACCTTTGTCAAGAAATTAAAATTAAAATCAAATTAAATTATAATATTTTTAATTATTTCTTATTTAAATAAATTAACTAGAAATAAAAAGTATATATATATATATATATATATATATATATATATATATATATATATATATATATTTCAAATATAAAAAAAATACATCATTGCAAGGAAGTTTAATCTTTGAATTTATTGCATATATTTGTGATGAGTGAAATTTACAATTTTTTAATATTTATGTTTTAATACATGTATAGATAATTGGTGGATCCTATAAAATTATATCTATTAAATAATTACCAAATAATTTCCTTTTTTTTTTAAATTTAATAATTAAAATTACTTAAATATTTAACTTCTATTAATTTATCGTTCCATATATGAAATCACAATTTCTCAGGTTAAAGTCATGTAAATACCGTGATAAATGTTATCTATTATTAAAGTGAAAATTTCCCTGATAAAAAAAGTAAAAATTATCATTTTTTTTTTTACTTATTGACTCAACGCTTTCTTTTTTCTCCCTTTATAAGTAGTATAATTAAGCAGTCCGTGCCATGACACCTTTTTTATATCTTATATTTAACGAAAGAATTAAAAAATTGTTTGGAAAAGAGGGAAATGGGTGGACGGAAAGCAATGCTTTCAGTCACACAGTGCCTAATCTTTATTATGCTGCATGCTACATTTGTAAACTTAAATGTAGCTGTAGCTCCCGAAGAGAGAAGAAAGCTTGCCACCGATGCCTCAGGTAGGGACAACTTACTGCATCTGTTTATATCCTTCTTCTTGCTCATTTATGTTCTCTCATTTGCCAGGCTTTATTGATGATTCCGTATTGGTTTACGTTTCTTTTGCTTGATGCTGTTATAGCAATTTGCAGTTTCTGATACTCGGTTTATATATTTTAGTTTATATATTTATCAAACTGAAATTTCATTACTAAAAAAGAAAATATTATATTACTAAGAATTTGTTTGAATCAATCATATATATATTTAGTAGAATATCCAATTAACTTTTTTTTTTCAAAAATTCTATAAGGTTTCATAAGCATTGATTGTGGGGTGGGTCAAGATTATTTGGACGAGGAAACTGGAATATTTTACAAGTCTGACAAAGATTTCACAAGCACTGGAGAAAACGAGTATATAGCTCCTGGATACTTTGGGCGCATATATCAGAGTGTAAGGTTCTTTCCGAAAGGAAGAAAAAATTGCTACACACTGAGACCTGAGCAGGGCAAAAATCAAAATTACCTCATCAGAGCGTTCTTTATATATGGGAATTACGATGCCAAGAATCAAATTCCAAGGTTTGATCTGTATCTCGGGGTTGATTTCTGGACGACAGTGCAACTTTCATATGCATCACAGCAAACATACTATGAGATAATTTATTTTTCTCTATATGATGCTATTAACTTGTGTCTTGTAAATACTGGCTATGGAACACCTTTCATTTCAGCATTGGAACTGAGACATATGAACCATTCCATTTATAGAATTGATTCCAGATCCCTACTTCCATTGGAAAGATATGACCTTGGCAACTCAACCAATAGCGATGTCAGGTAAATTGTTTCCTTTTTCTATTAACTTTATAATTATAGAAATGTTGCTTGCCACATATTTGACAAAATAAAGGAAGGATAAATACTTAATTTTTAGAAGAAAATAAATAAATTAAATAAACATTATATAAATGACAAATAATACATGTAATAAAAAGAATTAATACATAATTAATTATAACAAATTAATGGAAAATTGTCACTGTTTCAGGTTCAATGATGATGTTTATGATCGCGTCTGGTACCAATTTACTCCTAATGATTACATTTCACTGAACACCAACTCAAATATTGATGTCCAGAGCACCAATACCGTTGAAACGCCCGTTGATGTTTTCAGAACTGCAATCCAACCGCGAAGTCCCCTCAGATCAATTAATCACACCTTTATGTATAATTATTATTATGACTATGAATATTATGCTTGCTTTCACTTCGCCGAAGTATTACAGATTTCACAAGGCGAACCACAAAGGGAATTCTCCATCACTTTTAATGGTGACAACTATGGACCTATTACCCTCCAATACTTGAAGCCGCTCACCATTTGTACTCGACCTCGTAAATCAAGAATTATTGGATATGTTGAGTGTTTTATCATTTCAACTGCACAGTCTGACCTTCCACCTATCCTCAATGCCTTAGAGATTTTCGTTGTCTTGCTGCCCCTTGTTTCACAGACCCAGCAGATGGTAGGATTGTTCAATTTGCATTTCTCTTCCGCTCTGAAATTTTACATGATTCTTTCTTACCTTGTGCTTTTTCTCATGAATGATTGTAGTTGATGCTATAATGGCCATCCAGCAAACGTACAAGATTAATAAAGATGATAGCTGGCAAGGAGACCCATGTCTGCCCAGAAATTATACTTGGAGTGGCTTGAACTGCGGCTACGACGGCAATTCTCCAAGGATCATCTCTCTGTGAGTGCATTTTCAAATTATCCATCTGATATACAGCTTCTATGTTGATTAAGTTTCCCAATTAATTCTATCATGCATTAGCTTCCAAAAGCAATGACTAGATCATGTGAACTGCGTAGCATTACTTAGATACTGGCATTTTCAAATCATGAGCAGGAACCTCAGTGAAAGTAAATTGACAGGAAACATTTCTCCCTCATTCTCCAATCTCAAAGCGATGCAGTCCTTGTAAGTATTAATTGAATTGAATAAATGTTTAGTTCTGAGTTACATTGTACACAAATACCAGCAGGCCCAGTACCATCTGCTGTTCTAGTTACAATTAAGATAAAAGTTTCATTATGCAAGTCTATTAATGTAGAAAAATAAAAAAAATCTAACAAGTATCCGTTTCTTTTTCTTTTAGAGATTTATCAGGAAATGAACTGACCGGAATTGTTCCAGAATTTTTAGCACAACTGCCAAATTTAACTGTTTTGTAAGTTAATGAGTTTTGATATAGCCATGATAAGTTTCAGCTTAGAATATGCAGGTGATTTACTTCATGCTTTTTTTTCCAGAAATTTATCCGGAAACAAGCTCACAGGTTCAGTTCCTCAGCCTCTTGTCCAAAAATCTAACAATGGACTATTGCAACTGAGGTTAATTTGAGCTCTCTTACATCCCTCAATTTTAGCTAATCTATATAGTTGCTTAAAACTTGACAGTTTTCAAATGCTTTTACTTTTTTTTTTTCTTTTCAAGTGCGTTTCCAACATATAGGGTGAATAGTTAGTTGGTACTTGATGAAAATTGGAGGATGAGAAGGATAGACTTAAATGAAACTTTTATTATAAGGGACTGAACCGTAATTTTACAAATCACCCCCACACTTCTTTCACTCACGCACACAGCACTCTCACCACATTAACAAGCATTAACAAACATGCACTTGTTACACATGCACACACAAGTATTTCCTCTATGGAGAGAGAGAGAGAGAGTCGGTGATGATATTTCAATACAGTTTCTCTTTATGCTTAGGAAGCAACATGCATTAGCAACCTCATCGTCAGTAAAATTATAATTGATCACTAAGAAAATTAATGATGTTATGCTTAATGGCAGTTTGAACAGGAATTCACATCTATGCCAGACATATTCCTGTGAGAAAAATAAGCACAATTTTCTTCTTCCAGTTGTTACATCCGTTACAACAGTCATGGTGCTTCTCTTCCTCAGCAGTATATTTGTCTGTCGGAGAATGAGAAAACAAGAAGGTAATTTTTCATTTTGCAATCATTTCTGCAAGCATGATTTTACTAGTATTTTTTGTTACTCTCAATTTGTATCATTCAAACTCTTATCTATTTTGATGCTTTCCCAGCAACATCACAATCTAAGAAGGAAGGATCGATAATTTCAAAAAATCGATCTTTTAGTTATTTAGAGATTGTTAGTATTACTCGTAACTTTGAGACCACCATTGAAGAAGGAGGGTTCGGAAAAGTTTACTTTGGGACTCTGGAAGATGATACTCAAGTTGCAGTCAAATTGCTCTCTCAATATTCAAGGCAAGGCTATAAGGAATTTCAAGCTGAGGTCAGATTCTACAAGTCTGTCTTAATTTGAATTATTTATTCTTTCTTTGAACCATAACATCAATACATATATCATTATTACCTAAAATGGTAGCAATTTGATTTGCAGGCACAACTCTTGATGATTGTTCACCACAAGAACTTGGTTTCTCTAATTGGCTACTGTGATGATAGTCATAATAAGGCACTGATTTATGAGTATATGGTTAATGGAAATTTGCGAGACCATTTATCTGGTAACTACTATAAATCTCTTAATCACATTATCTATTTGTCTATATATGCTGATCTAACTAGAAATTCACTTTTTCAAAGAAGAAGCATTGGTAAAAGTACCTCTCTTGTCTTATTTCTATACTTCATTGAATATTCTAAAAATTATTTAAATACAATTCAGAACATATATTGTATGCAGAGACAAGTGGAATTACTTTGAATTGGGATGAAAGACTACATATTGCAGCAGATGCAGCCCAGGGTTCTCCAGCTGATCCACATATTCTTTAATTTTCCCTTCATTGATAATTTTTTGCTCCTTTATGTTAACCAATGTCTAAATGGAATTGCAGGATTGGAGTATCTGCACAATGGTTGCAAGCCACCTATAATCCATAGGGATTTAAAGACTTCCAACATCTTATTAAATGGGAAATTGCAAGCAAAGATAGCTGATTTTGGGCTATCAAGAGCTTTCACAAATGAAAGTTGTTCACATATAACAACTCGTCCTGCAGGCACATTTGGCTACCTAGATCCTGAGTAGGTGTTCAACTGTACATTTATTCTAATGATCTCTAACTTGTTTAGCTAATGGTCTGCTAATATCGAGTTGCTTCATTTTTCAAATAGGGCACAGGCATCAGGAAATTTTAATAAGAAAAGTGATGTATACAGCTTTGGGATCACTCTACTTGAGCTGATAACTGGTCAGCCTGCCATAAAAAGAGACGTCAATGGAGAAATCATTCGAATACAACATTGGGTTATACCAATAATTGAAAATGGTGATATTAGAAGCATTGTTGATCCCAGACTACAGGGAGACTTTGACACAAATTCTGCCTGGAAAGCTGTGGAAATAGCCCTGTCGTGTGTGTTGAATACTGCAATTCGACGGCCAGACATGAGTGATGTATCGAGTGAACTAAAGGAATGTTTGGCTATAATAAATCTAGTAACACCTGTAGTTGGATCTCAGAGGATGGACAGAGGAAGAACAAGATTAATTAATTCACTCGAAATGAGGTCTTCGGAAATCGACACTGAAATGGCTCCTAGTCCTAGGTAGTCTCACTCTGTTGGTCGATCAATATCAAAATTTTTTTTTTCTTGTTAGAGATGTATTACCTACTAATATTTTCAATTTGAAATGATATTGCAACTTACTTTAGGTTTTTTAAAAAATATATATATTACAACAATATATGACAAAACGTTGTATTTGTATATCAAAATATCAATATACTTTTTGATAAGCAAAAATAATTTATTAAAAAGAAGTCTGACCACAACTAAGACCCAAAAGGCAACTGATCACAAAATATATATTTGTCCATGACAAAACGTTATATTCGTAAACGTTATATTTGTATGTTAAAATATCAATTTATCTTTTTTTTTTCTTCTTTTGGTTAGTATATTCTCAAATTAATATTCGCACAATGAGACTACATTTCCTCCCTGAGCAAATATCAATATTTTTTTTTTAATAATTAAAGTGATACCAAAACAAATCCAATGTTGTAGTCATTTATAATATATAATAATTTAACTATTTATTATTTGAATACAATTATTTCTAATATTATTTAGATATAATTATTTAAATATAAAAAATTTGAATGGAAGGAACATTTCATGAGTAAAATAAAATTTAAAAAAATATAATTATTTCAAGTTAAAAAGAGTAGAGGAATTAACAGTGAATTTGAAAGAATGGAATATTTTATTGACGAAATCTAATCTTAAGAATTAAATTGTTTCTTATAAAAAAAAATAGGAACTGATTCCTATGATTTTTACATACCTCAAGAATTAATTTGTAATTTATCCTTATTATAATTGATATAAAAACTACTATGATTATGAGTTGTATTAAGCTTATTGTCCTATGCAAAAAAGTCACTAACAAACTACAATATTCAAGATCTAATCTAGTACTGAATTGAAATTTACTGTGGCAAGCACGTCGCAAGTTTAAATGGAAATATTATTACAGGTGAGACACGGAAAAGATTATGTACTAAAGCCTTTTTTTTTTTCCTCCAGTGAAAGGTTGACCCAAAGGCCAAAAAAGAATGAGAGATTGATGAGCTCTACTATGTTACTCTCTCGACTTTCTTAGCTTTATATTTTGACATTTTTTTTTTTCAGTTCATTAACAAATAGATGACGGGACAATAGCCTAAGATAGAATTAAGAGAAGAGAAATATATCATTTGATTTGTTTATTTATAAAATTATCCCTAATTTCTAAACCTAAATGCATGTAATTTTTTTTTTTTTGAACTAGTTAGGTAGATAGGTGAAAAAAAAAAAAAAAGGGAAAAAGGAGTGCAACCGACCCATAACCAAGACTTCAATTCTCAGAAGACAATAAAACGTGACGGCCATAAGAACTTCCAAAGTCATCATAACTCAAATTACTGTGTTGGTTGGAATTAAGCCTGTGACTGCGAGAACTTTCTAGGGAAGGGAAAAAAAATATTGCATTTAAATGAAGGCCCATTAAATGATGGGTTGAAGCCATATTTAAGGAAGCACTATTAATTTAAGGATAAATTATAATTTAATCTTTAAATTTTAGTGAAATTTATAATTTAATATATGCATTTTTAAAAGTAAGTAATTTATTAGAGATATTATCAATATACAGGCAATAATTATAAATGAAAACTACTTGTTTATATCACAATTTAATATTAATATTTTTAGACCTAAGCTAATTAATGGATTTGAAATATTAAATTAAGTTACTTATTTAACGTGGCATGACTCATAGCTCAAGCTGGTAAAAAATCAATAGTTAGTGAGTATTAATTATTTGGAGTTAGAATAGTTTAATAATTATCTATATAAGTGGGTGTTATTTATTGGGTAGTTCCAAATATTTAATATCTAAAAATATCTACTGAAAATGAGCATGAAAATGAAATAGTGGGAAAGTGGAGAAAGTGGTGTAAGTGAGTAGTTATGGGAGTTATGGATGGTTGTAGAAATTTGCTTAGTGGTGAGAAAAATGTGCAAGTGGTGGAGAAAGTAGTCACCACCAAACTTGACCACTAAGTAGCTCTTCTCCTATAAATAGACATGTTGGACTTCAGTTAGAAGATAACAGTAACCAATCAATCAATCAACATTTGACAGACACAATATCTTAGCTCAAATTTTCTTTTAGTTAAACATTTTCTTTACATTTTCAATCAATGTTTTACTTTTCGCTCTAGCGTCAACATAATTCCAGTCTTTATTTTCAATTCAAGCAAACAATTTATATTTTCTCTGTGAATATTTTCATTCTTATAATCAATATTTTCAATTTTCAATGCAATTTACAATTTCTTATTCATATTTCAATTCCTGCAAATCAGCTCTTTAATTTTTCAGCAAGCTAATTTATAATTTTCAGCAAATGTTTACATTTTCAAGTAAATCAGTCTTTCAATTTTTTTAAAGCTCTCATTTACACTTTTTGCACATATTTGCATTTTCTCAGCAAGTAATTTATTTTTTCAATTAACCGTAAATTTTACCTTTTTTGCACAGATCTATTTTACAAAGCAATCAACCATGAATAATATTTACTTTTCAAGCACAATATTTACTCTTTCATACACAAGTGATCTTTTAATTTCTTAACAGCCAATTTAGCACTCAAGTTTTTCAAGTTGATCAAGTAAAGATCTTGATAAAGCGCATTCTAGTGGAGTCAAGAAACACAAGAAAAAATTCGGTCCTTTATTTCTCATCAATTGCTCTGATTAGAAGTCAGACAGGCATAAACACATCTATAAATTGGATCATATGCATCCCTAGCATGCCCACAATCCAACTCTCATGTGCGAAAAATGTCATATCTGCTTTTGACATGTGTAAATTAAGTAAAATCAATTTCATGCAAAAATAGTTTTTGGCATGCCCAGTGGGATAGTCTTACATCAACTTTCTCAATCCTTCTCCTTCAACATTCAATTCACATTGTCATACAAAATTTTTTGGACATCATGCCCAAAACAAGGATTTGTTATGAAAAAGAAGCCACAGGGTTGGACCCAAAAGAGTAACTAATGAAGCTAAACTCAGTGACAATGGATAATAAAATCCTAACAATGCATCACCTACAGGACAAGAGGTGACTCTAATTGCATTTGATATAGCTAGCATTAGCACTCAGATTGCTCAACAAGTGATAGAACAAATTAGAGCTAGCATTAAAGCTACTTTTGAGACTAACTTCAAGACTGTCTTTTCAGTTAGAATGGATTAGTTGAGAGTCCGTAAGGAATCTACCTAAAGCTAGACCGCCCGAGGGGCAAGCGATGATATTAGGTAGTCAAGCAGTGACTAACCTACAGGCATCCAATGAGGTGCAAGTAACACCAACCCAGGAAGAGCAACATTACCAACTGCCTCAAAGGAGAGAAACAACTCTAATGGCTACTCCTACACAAGCAGTAAGGTCATTCAATGGCTAACATTAAGGTAATTTCTATGCTACTAACAATCCTACCACTCACCCACATATACATAATGCTGCAAATGTAAATAACATCCTAAATAATGCAATGAATAATGCTAGGATTAATTATGTAGCACCACCACCACCTATACATGTAATCATATTATATCACCCTAAACTTCACGTTAATCGTGAAGCCCTTAGGATAGTTGCTGAAGAGTTGTATGGACTTGGCTTCATCAGATAGGTTATCCTAAGTTTCAAAAAACCTATCCAAACTAGATGAATATAAATAATCCCTTCCCTAGGGGTTATAAAATACCTGAGTTCACTTTTTTCTTAGGAGATGGGTCATAGTCTGCTTCATAATATATTCGTAGGTTTACTATGCAATGTGGTGAGCCTGCTAATTATAAAAACTTTAACATGTTTAAGTTACGGTTGTTTTCCAATTCCCTAATTGCAGTTGCATTTTCTTGGTATGCTTCATTACTTAGAGATTTTGTAAACACTTGGCAAAACATGAAGCACTTATTTCACACATAGTTTTATAAAACTGAACATGAAGTGTTTATTGCCCTAGTTATCTAAAATTTACCAAAGGCCAGGAGAGTTTATAGATTCATACGTTTCTAAGTTAAGAATATGCACAACAAATGCAAAGTATTTTTGCCTGAATGTAAGTTTATTAAATTGGCCCAAGGTGGTTTAGATATTAAACTTAGAAGGAAGTTTCAAGGATGGAGTTTAAGGATTTCTTTGAGTTAGTTGCGAAAGTGGCAAGCTGTAAAGAGCTGCTTAGGGAAGATAATCATAAAAAGATAACTTCCATGGGTGCGTATTTTCAAAAAACTTTTCATGATTATGGTATTATTAATTTTGTTGATGTGGGCAGCAATGTTTTTCTTGTGTTATCTAAACTAGCAAAACCTCCAGAACCATAGAGGAAAACCTCTTTTAACCCTCTGTTGCACTTATTTTTAGGGTAGTTTTACATCCATTTTGCCCTTATATTTTAGTATATTTTATTTTTTTAGCTTTATTTTAACTTTTTTGTTAATTTTAATTATTTTATATGTGATTTTTGTAATTTTATTATTTTGAATAGGCTTTGTGGTAAATTGAAGGTCAATGAATGCATTAGGAGGTGATTTGAAGAAATTTGGAGCCCTTTAAGCATGGAGAAAAGTTAAAAAAATCAAGCTTTGGAAAATTAAGTTGGCCAAAATTTGCTTGAGATCTTGCTTATGATATTGCTTAGGGCATGTTATACTACTTAACCTAAAGCCTGGGGCAAGTCGCAAGTCAAGCGCCGCTTAATTCCAACATATTTAGAGTTTTATTCTCCAAACCTTCCGATATTTGCTTGGGGTCTTGCTTGAGATATTGCTTAGAGTAAGCGGCAGTGCTTAAGGTACAACTCAGGTCAAGCTGAAAGTTAAGCATGAGCAGAAAAACTCATTTTAACAACCTGTGGAGATTTATTGAGGATCTGCTTAACCTTGAGCAGACAGAGCATATTGAGGCCGAAATTCGCTGAAGATGTTGTTTAGGGTAAGCAATACCCTAAGCAGATTGCCCAAAACATAGAAAACTCTGCTGACTGGACATTTTTACACTCACTTCCTATCCACTCCTTGGCTCTTATCCATTTTTAGGGCAACTTTTGGTACCATATAAAAGCATCATTTTCTAGTTGTTGCCACAAGAAGTAGCAACAAGAAAGAAAGGAAAGGAAATCATAAAAGTAGAATGGGTGGACAGTCGCCATCAATTCTAAAGAGAGGAGCTGCTGCCGCCATTTCTGGAAGCTCCAGGATTCAGAGTTTTGTATTCTTCTACCTGGGTTTTTCTATTTTTAGTCCCCTTATCATGTTTTTCTTTACTTTTCCATCAATTTCTCTTATAAATACTAATATAAGTGAGTAGAATCTTTGGATTTTGGAGTTAGAAAATATGTTTTAGATTAATTTGTGGATCTGGACTGGTTATTTCTATATTTTATATAAATATGAGTTTTGATTTTTTTTTCTTGTGTGCTTAATTTACTTGCCTAATGCTGGTACCCATTAGGCATTGTGTTAATCTTTGATTAAAGGACCAAAAGGTAAAGATCATTGATAGATAACCAAGAATTATAACTTAAAATCACATAGATTTAGAAATAAACTAGGGTTTTAAGAGGATCTATTGATTGGTCATAACACTTAAAGAGTTTTAAGTTAATCAAATATCATACGAAAGCAGGTTTGGTTTTCTTAAAATACACTTTGATTTGCATGAAAAAGATATCAAAGGAATTTAGGATCAATCACCTTCAAACTCTATTTTCCCTTGAAATTGGAAAAATCAAGACAAATCCCAATTAATTTACACATCAACCCCTAACTCTGGAATCATTTTACTATTAATTAGCACTTAATTTCAGTTACCCATTATTAATTTAGTTTAAATGTATTTAGATTTTGAATTTATTCCCTTGCTCTTTACTTATTTTGTTTAGATTTATCAATTTTACCTTATTTATTTACATTTACATCTTACTTTCATTGATCATTAGCTCAAATAATCACTTCATTCATAGTTTAGTACTGAAATGGCAAATTCTCGTAGGAACGATACTTGAATTATCACTTTATTACTTGATACGACCTGCATACTTGCAGATTCACCCATCAAGTTTTTGGCGCCGTTATCGAAGAATTGATTTTTGTTTGATATTGAATGATTATTTGTTTGGTTAATTTGGGTATTTTATTTTTAATTTCTTTTACTATTTTACTTTGAGGATTTGTTTATTTTCTTTTTTAGGTACTTTTATTTTATGAGAAGGATAAAAAGTGAAGAAATTAATTTATTCTTTGATCCAAAAATAGAAAAGACAATAAGAGCTTTAATAGCAGAAGCTAAGAGGAGAAAAGATAAATTTAGAGCTCAACAACAACAAGAAAGAGCAAAAGAGCAAGAACAACCATAAGAAGAAATGGCTAACAACAACAATAACAACCGTTCTGTGAAGGATCATGCCTATCCTAACATTGAGGATTTTATGCCAAGTATCACAAGACCAAGAGTAGAAGCTAATAATTTTGAATTGAAGCCTACACTCCGTCAGATGGTGCAACAATCACAATTTAGGGGAAGTCTAAGTGAAAGTCCACATGTGCATCTAGCACACTTTCTTGAAATCAGTGATATGTTGAAGATAAATGGAGTTTCTGATGATGCATTTTGACTCAGATTATTCCCTTTCTCTTTGAAGGACCGAGCTAAAGAGCGGTTACATTCTTCGCCACCGGGTTCTATCACAATATGGGATGAACTTTCTCAAGCATTTTTAGCTCAATGTTTTCCACTAAGAAAGATAGCTAAGCTGAGAAATGAGCTGAATTCTTTCAAACCTAGAGATGATGAGAGCTTGTATGAAGTATGGGAGAGATACAAGATTTGCAAAGGAAATGTCTACACCATGGGATTCCTAAGTGGATACTTGTTTAACACTTTTACAATAGAGTTTCACTAGCTATTAGAAGTACAATTGATGCATCTTCTGGAAGTGATCTTATGGAGAAATTTGAACATGAAGCTTTTTCTGCTCTAGATAAAATTGCTTATAACAACTATCAGTGGAGTTGTGAGAGGAATGAGATTAAGAAACCAGCTGGTATATTTGACCTTAATGCCATGAATATGATTAATGCTAAGTTTGATGCTTTGACAAGGAAGATGGACAAGCTAAGCATGAAAGTAGATTCTTCAGTTAGAGGTTCTAATAATTTAGTAGATGTTGGAGCTGCATATGTCAGCTGTGCAACTGATTTTCCTGCATTTGGTTAAGACTTTTCAAGTGAACAAGTGGATTATGTGGGAAACTATAATCAAAGACTAGGTGGTAACCCATTTTCTGCAACTTATGATCCAGCATGGAGAAACCACCCTAATTTCTCTTGGGGAGGTAGACAAGGACAACACCAGAATTTTCAGCAACCTTCTGGGTATCAACAACATCAGAATTTTGAAAAGAATAGAGGTCCTCCTCCTAGAATTCCTAAACCTTAAAATGCACCTGCTCCACCATAACCACAACAACCTCCACCATAACAAACACAACTAGATAAGATAGCTAGATTGGAAGCCATGATTGAAACTCTAATAGCAAGCCATCAAAGTCAACAAGATATGATTTCTCAATTAGCATCTAAAGTGGATCAAATGGCAACATACAACAAGATGTTAGAGAATCAAATAGCTCAACAGGCTAGCTCCTCAAACAACAAAGCATTTGGGAAGCTTCCTAGCCAATCAGAAAATTCAAGGGAGCATCGCAAGGCTATTACATTGAGAAGTAAAAAAATATTGGAGAGTGGAGATAAAAAGATTAAAGAGAAATTTGAAGAAGAGAAAAATAGAGAAGGAGATGAAAAAGCTAAAGTTGAGGTTAAAGTTGAGGTTAAAAAGGAGAGTTCAGTGGAAGAAAAATGAAGTAAAGAAAAAGAGAGTGAAGAGGAAGAACCTAAATATGTAGCACTCAAGGCTTACATGCCACCTTTACCATTCCCACAAAGATTTTAGAAAGCAAAGTTAGATAAACAATTTAGAAAGTTTTTGGAGGTATTGAAGTCTTTGCAAGTGATTATTCCTTTCACTGATGCCTTAGCATAAATGCCTTAATATGCTAAAGTTTTGAAGGAGATTTTTTCTAATAAGAATAAGTTGGAAGAATTTGAGACAGTAGCTCTTATAGAAGAAAGCAGTGCTATCTTGTAAAATAAGCTTCCAACCAAACTGAAAGATCTTATTAGTTTTTCAATACCATGTCACATTGGAGATATCAGTATAGATAAAGCTTTATGTGATCTTGGAGCCAGAGTTAGTCTAATGCCTTTGTCTATTTATGAGAAGATGAAGATTGGAGAAATGAAGCCCATTACAATTTCACTACAGTTAGCAGATAGGTCTATTAAATTTCTAATTGGGGTGATTGAGAATGTTCCTCTGAAAGTTGGGAAATTTTTCATACCAGTAGACTTTATAATATTGGAGATGGAAGAGGATGTATACATTCCTATTATTTATGGTAGACCTTTCCTTGCTACTGCTAGAGCTGTGATTGATGTAAAGAATGGAAGGCTTACATTGGAAGTTGGGAAAGAAAAAGTTAAATTTAATTTGTTTCAAGCAATGAAAAAGAAAGATGATTCAAATTCATGTTTAAGAGTTGATGTGGTAGATGAGTTGGTTGAAGAAGTGTTTAAAAAGCAATATCCTAAAGATCCCTTAGAAGCTTATTTAGTTCACAACATCAAAAAGGGGGATGAGATTGAAGAAACTGTAAAATATGCTCAAATTTTGAAAGGAAATTCACCTTTGCCTATGGCTAATACTAAGAAGATTGGAGATTTGAAGCAAGATGCTACTTCACCGCCAATTCTTGAAAGAAGTGAAGCACCGAAGGTAGAGTTAAAACCTCTTCCAACAAATCTCAAGTATGTTTTTCTTGGTCAAAATTCTACATATCCTGTGATTGTTAGTGCTAAATTGAATGATTGTAAAGTTGAAAAATTATTAAGAGTTCTTAGATAGCATAGGAGGATAATTGGTTATACCTTTGATGATATTAAAGGAATACATCCTTCTGTGTGCATGCATAGAATTTTGTTGAAAAATGATCATAAAGCCTCTAGAGAGTCACAAAGAAGATTGAATCCAAATATGAAAGAGGTTGTGAAAAAATAAATCTTAAAATTGCTTGATATAGGTATCATTTACCCTGTTTCTGATAGCAATTGGGTAAGTCCAGTTCATGTTGTGCCCAAGAAAGGGCGCATCACAGTAGTGAAAAATGAAAATGATGAACTAATACCTATTAGAACTGTAACTGGATGGAGAATGTGCATAGATTATAGGAAATTGAATATTGCAACTAGAAAAGACCATTTTCCATTGCCATTTATAGATTAGATGCTTGAGAGATTAGATCATCATTCTTATTTTTGCTATTTGGATGGCTATTTAGGGTTCTTTCAAATCCTTATTCACCCATATGATCAGGATAAAACCACCTTCACATGTCCTTATGGTACCTTTGCATATCGAAGGATGCCGTTTAGATTATGTAATGCCCCAGCTGCATTTCAGAGATGTATGATGTCCATTTTTTCTGATTTCATTAAGGATATTATGGAAGTGTTCATGGATGATTTTTCTGTGTATGGTAAATCTTTTGATGAATGCTTATCTAACTTGTCTAAAGTTTTGTAGCGATATAAAGAGTTTAATTTAGTTTTAAATTAGGAAAAGTGCCATTTTATGATACAAAAAGGAATTGTTTTAGGATATCTTGTGTCAAATAGGGGTATTGAGGTAGATAAAGCAAAGATAGAAATTATTGAGAAAATGCCACCCTGACATTTATGAAAGGAGTGAGAAATTTCTTGGGGCATGCTAGATTTTACAGAAGATTCATCAAGGATTTTTCCAAGATTTCTAAACCTCTTACTAATTTATTGAGTAAAAATGTGGAATTTCATTATGATGCTGATTGTATGAATGCTTTTTGCAGGATAAAAGAAACTTTGATATCTGCTCCCATTATGCAGCCACCTGATTGGTCATTACCTTTTGAGTTGAGGTGTGATGCAAGTGATTATGCCATTGGGGTTATTTTAGGACGAAGGAAAGATAAGAAGGTGTACGCAATCTATTATGCAAGTAGGACCTTAGATGATGCTTAAATAAATTATTCTACTATAAAAAAAGAATTTTTGACAATGGTATTTGTAGTAGATAAATTCAGGTCCTATCTTATGGTGTCCAAAGTAATAGTATATATAGATCATGCAGTTATCAAGTATCTTCTTTAGAAAAAAGAGGCTAACCCTAGGTTGATAAGATGGGCATTACTCCTTCAAGAGTTTGATTTGGAAATTAAGGACAAGAAAGGAGTAGAAAATGTAGTAGCAGATCATTTATCTAGATTGAGGCAAGAACAAGGAGAAAATTTAGGGAAAGAGCTTCCAATAGATGATTATTTTTCTAATGAGTAGCTTTTGGCAACCATTAGTGCAAAAATCTCTTGGTATGCATATTTTGTGAACTATTTAGTGTGTGGAATCCTTCTACTTGATTTGACATTGCAATAAAAGAAGAAATTTCTTTTTGATGTGAGGGATTATGATTGGAAAGAGTCATTCTTGTTTAAAAGATGTGGAGATGGGCTAATTAGGAGATGTTTAGCTGATGAGGAGATAGAGGATGTCATTAAAGATTGCCATTCTTCACCTTATGGGGCTCATATAAGTGTTGCAAAGACTGCAGCAAAAGTTCTTCAAGCAGGGTTCTTTTGGCCACATTTTTTGAGATGTGAGGAATTTTTGAATTCATGTAATAGGTGCCAAAGGATAGGAAATATCTCAAAAAGAGATGAGATGCCCCTCCAAAACATATTAAAAGTGGAACTATTTGATGTGTGGGGTATTGACTTTATATGACCTTTTCCATCATCATTTGGGAATAAGTACATCTTAGTTGGAATAGATTATGTGAGCAAATGGGTTAAAGTTATACCATCTCCAACAAATGATGTTACAGTTGTGGTCTTTTACAAGATTTAGAGCTCCACGTGCTATTAAAAGTGATGGAGGTTCTTACTTTTGCAACCATCAATTTGAGAGAATATTACAAAAATATGGAGTTAAGCATAAGGTTGCAATACCCTACCATCCACAAACTAGTGGTCAAGTGGAGATTTCAAATAGAGAGTTGAAAAGGATTCTTGAGAAAACAGTGAACAGTTCAAGAAAAGATTGGTCATTAAAGTTGCATGATGCACTCTAGGCTTATAAGATAGCTTTTAAAACTCCCATTGGCACAATCCCTTTTTGATTGATTTATGGGAAAACTTGTCATTTGCCTTTGGAGTTGGAACATAGAGCATATTGGGCAATAAGGACACTAAATTTTGACTTAAAGGCTACTGGGGAAAAGAAAATGTTACAATTAAATGAACTTAAGGAACTTAAACATGATGCTTATGACAATGCCGATCTTTATAAGGAAAGAACTTAGAGATGGCATGTTAAGTACATTAGGAAGAGAGAATTTAAAGAGGGAGATGTTGTTCTCTTGTATAATTCTAGGTTAAGGTTGTTTCCTAGAAAATTGAAGTCATGATAATCAAGGCCTTACCCAGTTACAAAGGTATATCCATATGGATTTGTAGAGATAGGGAATGAAACCTCAAGTACTTTCAAAGTTAATAGGCAAAGACTAAAGCACCATATTGTTGGAGAGCCCACACAAAAGGTTATAGAGGTTTCATGGCTTAGTTCCCCAACTAAGGATGTTTAGGTGATTGGAGTGGAAGGTCAAGCTTAAGACCTTAAACAAGCATTTCTTAGGAGGCAACCCAAGCGTATCCTTTATAGTTTATTAATTTTCTATTTCATTTCATTTTAGTTTTTTTCCCTCATTAAACTCAAGGTGATATTTGTTTATCTTTTATAGGTATTTCATGAAGATTGGACAAAATTTGGATTTGTAGCAAAATGGGAAAGAATTGAGAGAAAGCAAGTATAAAGCAAAATTTTGCATTTTTCTAGTTCCTGTGAATAGTGACACTTTTAAACTTATGTTAACTTGCTAATATTGAAAATCTACTTGATAGCACATGTTTAATTTTGTGTTTTGTGAAATTTTATGAAATGCAACTTGAATGAGGATCAATTTTGATATTTAGGACTGATGTGAGCTTTATTGAAGTGCAAAAATTATGTTTGTTATAGTTTATCTTTTAGTGTATATATGGTTTTTATTGTTTGTTGGAATTTGTATGTTTTTATTCAAAATACTGTTCATACTACTATTTATGGTACTGTTCATGTTGTTTTAACAGCTAATTTTCATGTCTTTTATACAAATTTTGAGTGCTTAGCATATGTCTTAGATGTTGCTGATAAAGTTATTTTAGGTTTAAGTTTAAGCTTAAGTTCACTCACTTAGGTTGCAAGGGTAATTGCAAATTTGTGCTTAAATTTGAGCTTATTGGTCTTCAATTTCTACATGTTTGTGGGATGCTTGATGTATTTTTGAGAGTTAATATGTTAAATTCTTCAATTTTTTGGAGTTAGTGTGTATTTGGTTATTGCTGAGGGTCAGGATAGCATTTTACAGCATTTGGATTGTTTTTGGTAAGTGAAATCACAAATTTTCCCAAAACCTGCTGAAACTTGCTGATGATATTGCTAACCCTAAGCTGTACCCTATGCAAATCCTACTTAACCCTAAGCAAATTTGTGCAGACCCTAAGCACTACCCAGAATCTTTAGTTCTGTAACTTTTACATGCTTACCCTAAGCAGCCACCCTATGCAAGTCGTGTTTAACCTTAAGCAATTTTGTGCTTACCCTAAACATTACCCTAAGCCACTGATTATTTGCCCTAAATTTTAAATGCCTAAGTTTCTGCCCTTTATCCCATTTTCTCACTCGAAAAACTAAAGTCCACTACTACTCTTTTCACCCTTTTCTAGCAGTTTCTAAGGGAGTTAAAGGGATTATTTTTTTTCCTATTTAATGGTTAGAACCAAGATTTGGTCCACCCCCAAAACCCGAAAACCCAAAATTTTCCCAAAACTTCAAATGGCATCACCTTTTGCAAACTTTAGTCCATCTTCTGCCTATCCTAACCCTAACCTAAACCCACCACCACCACCATAATCACCACCACATTCACCACCATTTCTACAAGACCAAACACCTTCCCTCATTCCACCAATGCCTCTCACACCACAATAAGAAACTCCCATAGAAACCCCTGTTCTTGCCCCTGCCGTTGAAACCCCTATTGAGACACCCATTGTCGAAACTCCAGTTCAAGAAACAACAGAACCAATACCTGAACCTGTGCTAGCTCAAGCCAAACCTAAAAGCAAAACCAAAATGGGTGCGGGTAGGACCAAAAAGGCTTCTGTTGCGAAAAAGAAAGGGTTATCCCCTGTTCCTATGGACTTAGGATTTTCACCTAGGGTTACCTAGGAGCCAGTCAGTAAGAGAACAAGGTTAGCTTCATCAATTTCATCACTAGTAGCTCCAGTCCCTGTTTTTCAGTCACCATTGACATGTTCTTAGTCTGCTAGTGCTTTAGTAGCACCATCAGCATCTGTAGATGACATAGAGGAGGTAACTTCTCTATTACCTTGGGCTTTTAAGAATGTAGATATGAAAAATACATATGAGAGTTTAGTTTCTAAACCAATTTCAGCAACTAAGTATATGGATGAGCAAATTTTAAGAGAATTGGGTATACATGATGTTGTGTTTGCTTATTTAGATGCTGTCAATTGGACTGAATTTGCTAGGATTAAGGAACCAGTGTATAAAGACCTAACCTTGGAATTTTTGAGTTCCCTAAGGCTAAATTTCAAACCTGATGTTCCTGGACATAAAGATGTAATTTACTTTAGATGAGCTGGTGTGGATAGAGAGCTAGACATGGGCTCTATGAGTGTAATTTTTGGTTTTAAGGATGATGGATATAAGTAGATTGAGTGGCAGGGTACTATCCATGATCTTGTGAAGTTTTGGAAAGAAATAGCCCCTTATGGAGGCTATTATAGGCGGAGGACAGCAAAGGCAACTAGGATTGTGGATCCTGTGTTGAAATATCTTCATAGATTCATATCTTATATTGTCTTAAGTAGAGGGCACAACAATAGTATTGTGGGTGCTAGAGACTTATTTTTCTTATGGTGCATGAAGGAGAGAAAACTAGTTAGCACAACTTACTTTTTAGCTACTCACTGACACCAAACTGTTACCAAGCACACCACAGGCAGTATAGTTTTTGGGGTATATATAACTGCCATAGCAAATTCATTTAACTTTGATACCAACTTGTACGAGCTTGTACTTATTTCTAGTGAATCATACTTGGATAGCACAGTGCTACTCCACATGGATTTGTGTGAGAAGAAAGGGCACACTTATGTGTTATTGCAGCAGCATAGTGAAGCTCGTGGTTCTGCAGCACTAGGTGCTATGCACCAGCAAACCCTGTGCAGGTACCTGAAGCAGCTACTGAATAGCAACCTTCACTAAAAATTTTATCAATTTTAAAGTCCCTTGAAGCTAAAGTAGCTAGCTTAACTGCTCAACCCTCAATTTCCACTACTGAAACCACTGAGATCCTTACTGTTTTAAAGGTTTAGAAACCAAGATTGATGTTTTAGGCAAGTAGTAGATTAAGCATCAGAAAAAGCAGGATAAAAAGCTTAAGAAGAGGTTTCTATCTCTCAAAAAGCAACAGAAGAAGCAAGAAATCCAAATGTTGGAGCTTTACAACAAGTTGGCTCAATCCTATAACAATCTATACCACTGGGGCCAAGATATGTTCCAGTAGATGAAAGATCTTACAGAGAACCTTGAAACTGCCACTGAAGCCTCAGACTACTAGGAAGCCCCTGTTGAACCTGAAGCAGACCCTGATGCAGCAACCCTTGTGCCACCTGCAGACCCATTAGCAGTAGCAGTAGTTTAGGCTTTGTTCCAGTCTTAGTTTTAATTTTAGTTTTAGTTTTTGTCTTAGATTTACTTTTTTAATTTGGTTGTTGAATTTCAAACTTTGGTAACAGTTGTAGTTTATTTTATTTTATGATTGTGTTTGCACTTTAAACATTTCCTTTAGCTTATTTTATCTTATTTTATTATCTAATATGATTTTGTAGTTGTGAATATGGTTATTTTATGAATGCTTTCTGGTTTGCTTTTTGAGTTAATTGTTTAGTTATATTTCATTGCATTTTTAATTTTCTTGCACATTATTTTTGTACTTTATATTTTATTCAGTCCTAATTTTGTTAATATTAATGAGTTGCATAGTTTACTTTGAGTTGAATATGTTTAACATCATCATGAGGTAACAACTTACCCTTCTGCTATTTATGCTTATGGTATGTTGCCAATGCTTATGCTTTTGCTTACCCTGTGCAACAGGTTAAGCAACATCTTAAGCAACTTCTTAGGCAGTGTAAATTCATACATTTGGGATACTTTTTCACATTTTTTCCCTCTAAAACTTTACTGTTAATATCTTTTTGAGCTTAATTTTAGAATACTTGAGCTTATATTAATTTAATTCCCAATTGCATATATCTTATGAATTGATTAATTCATATAATTTTACCTATCATTGCATTCATTTTAGACATTAAAGACAATGTCTCATTTGAGTTTGGGGGTGAGGGCAAAATTTTTGTAAAATTTTTTAAAATTTTTTGAGCATTTTCATACACTTTATTGCATTTCATTTATTCATACATAGTTAATCCATACACTTATACCACACATATGCCAATACTTATACACATATACTCGCATATATTTTTTATATAGATTACACTTAATTTTAATTTGATTTATGCATTCATTTTAGGATCATGCATATCATAAAAATAAATTTTTATCTTATCCTTAGAGGATTGAGAATTGCTTTGAAGAGTGATAAGTGCATAATTTATTAATTTTACTCTCATCACAGTTAGTGTTTTTAATGTGTTTTTATGTTTAATTCAGTTGGTTAAGTATAGTTTTCTATTAGGCATATGTTTAGAGAGTTGTTGAAATAAATTGTGTTAAATGGAGAAATTTGACTCTTGCTATATTTTTCAGGGTTTTGGTGAAGTTTCGGAGCAATAGAGTGTGGAAGGAAGCTTGGAAAGGTCGAAGGATTGAGAAGTGTGGTTGATACGAAGTACACGGGTCATGTAACTTGACCCGTGTAAATCTTGGAGACCCGTGTAACTTTCTGCCAGAAGAACTCCAGAGAACCGAGGAAGAAACAAAGTACACGGGCCATGTAATTTGACCCCTGTAAATCCTAGATACCCATGTAACTTTCTGTGCCAATGTGAGACAGACCCACTCAGCTCCAGTAAGTTACATGGCCCTGGGCCATGTAGTGATACAAGGGTCATGTATCTGTCGATATTCAGATTCCTGATTTCGCTCCAATTGCAATTTTTGACAGAGACTCTAAAAAAAACTAACCCTAGACCATTTATTATAAATAGAAGAGATAGCAGCCGCCTCCAGATATATTGGGACGCCTCCAAAATCATTCAGCAGCCTCTCCATTCATCTTTTAGAATTCTTCTTTATTTTTCTGTAAGCCATGAGTGGCTAAGTTTTTAATTTAGTTCAAGGGATTCAAGTTCTTTTGCTTAATTTGTAAGACCAGGTTCTTAATTTAATTTATGTCTTTTTGAATATCTATTGTTTTCTGATTTATTTGTCTTTGATCTATTGAATGATTTGCTAAAAAGGCCTATTAGTTGATTGTTTGATGAGATCAATTGCTAGTTCATCTTCATAATCCGTAATTGTTGTGTAAGATTGAACATAAGTAGCAATTAGGTTTTATTGATTATGATCCCAGTTTTCGATAATAACCTAAGGAAACAATAGGGTAGATTAAATGATTTATGCTTCATAAATTGTTGTTCAGCTTAACTACTTCCTTTTCTTAAAGCAATTATTTAATTTGATGAGGATTGCTTAATACCAACTCAGTTAATAATTAGAGTCAATAGGAGTGCTGGGCTCGAATTGATGAGTATAGGGAAGTCAGGGGTTTATCACGCTGTTTGGTAAATCTACGTTAAGTATTCAATAAGATATAATTGTATTTCTTTTGTCCATAATCAAATCAATGCATTGGAATGAGAATTACCTTGGACTGAAGTTTGTTTAAATTTAGATTTTCATATTTAGTTCTTAAATTTTTGCTTTCTTCTGATTTTGTTTTACAAACCCCCCCTCCCCCCCAATCTTTGTCTATTCCATTTTCCATTACACAAGTGCACGAAATTTAATAATTCAGTCTCTAGGGTTCAACCTGGATTTACCATTTGCTATAAAAAATATTTCATAGTTGGTAATTTCAGTTAATTTAATTTCTGGTGGATTCGACACCCGCCAAGAATTTTGGCGCCATTGTCAGGGATTGAAGTTTATTTGATTTTCGTGTTTTTAGTGTTAGGGTATTTTGTTATTAATTTTGTTTGTGAAGTGTTGTTATTTTTAGGTTTTTGAACAAAAAAAAAAATTTACGGTGTTACTATTCATTAAAAATTTTGGTTGAATTTGGAAGGTGGCCTATGCCTATTTTGAAGGAAACGACGCTCTGATCAAGACCAATTAATCCATAGGATTCCTTGGCCCCACCCTCTTGAGGCCAAATTCAATTGTTTTCTAGGGTTTTGAGGCATTTTCCTATTTTTACTTTGATTTCTCTTTGTTTATGATAAGAACTTCTCAAGCTAGTGAGTTGATCTTTGATCCAGAAGTAGAAAAAACAGCTAAACAGTTGAGAAAATTAGCTAAGCAAGTTAGGCTGATTTCGAGTATATCTGAAGGAGTCCAATCTCCAAAGGAGCTAAGTTCGGATTCGGATTCGGATTAAGAGTCAAATTCCGAAAACGAAACCATGGCTGCTGTTAGGACGTTGAAAGAGTTGGCTGCTCCTGATCTAAACCAACAACCTTTGTGTATTCAATACCCTGCTTTAAATGTTGCTTTTGAGTTGAAATCTAGACTAATCCATTTGTTGCCTAAGTTTCATGGTCTTGCAGGTGAGGATCCACATAAGCATCTAAAGGAATTTCATGTTGTGTGTTCCAGCATGAAACCTCAAGGAGTTTCAGAGGTTCAAATCAAGCTTAAAGCTTTTCCTTTTTCACTGGAGGGCACAACTAAGGATTGGTTGTATTACCTTCCTTCCGGATCTGTCTACTCATGGAATGGGATGAAGCAGATATTTTTGAAGAAGTATTTTCTTGCTTCTCGTGCTACCAACATAAGAAAAGAAATTTGTGGAATCCGGCAGTACAATGGAGAGAGCTTGTATGAGTACTGGGAGAGATTTAAGAAGCTGTGTGCAAGCTGTCCCCATCATCAAATAAGTGAGCAGCTTTTAATTCAATATTTCTATGAGGGACTTCTACCAATGGACTGTAGTATGATAGATGCTGCTAGTGGAGGAGCTTTGGTTGACAAGACACCAAAAGAGGCAAGGAGGCTAATTGCTAACATGGCAGCAAACTCTCAGTAATTTGGAATGAGAATGGATCACACGCCTATAAAGGTTAATGAGGTAAGTACATCTAACCTTGAGAAACAAATTTCAGATTTAACTTCCTTGGTGAGGCAGTTGGCTGTAGGGAACATGCAAACTGTTAAGGTATGTGGAATTTGTTCGGGTTTGAGTCATGCTACTGACATGTGTCATGCATTACAAGAGGATGAATCAATGCAATAAGCTAATGCAGTAGGACATTATGGACAACCACAACATAGGTATGATCCCTATTCGAATCCTTATAATCCAGGATGGCGAGATCATCCCAATCTGAGTTATGGGAATCAACCAATGCAAAACCAATACCAGCAACAAAGACCACAAGTGAATCAACCACAACCGCCTCCACCTCCACCTCCGCCTCCCTTATATCAAGGTATGTCTCTTGATGAAATTGTTAAGGCTTTGGCTAACAATACACAACAGTTTCAACAAAGAGACTAGAAATAGCATTCAAAACATAGAGAAGCAGATTAGTTAGTTAGCCTCATCTGTGAGTAAGCTGGAAGCTCAAGGTTCTGGAAAGCTTCCATCACAAAAGTCATGAATCCTAGAGAAAATGCAAGTGCTATACTGTTACAGAGTGGGAAAGAAGTTGATAATCAAACTCCACATGAGTCAACGAAAAACAAGAAGCAAGGAGAAAAAGAATCTGAAGTTCCTGAAGTTGAGGTAAGTACTGAATCTAAACTAAATAAGGTTAATAGTTCTGTTCTTCCTCCATTCCTATGCAAGTTTGCTAAAAATAAAAAAGAAGAACAAGAGAAAGAAATTTTGGAGACTTTCAGGAAGGTAGAGGTGAATATACCTTTACTTGATGCGATCAAACAAGTTCCAAAGTATGCTAAATTCCTTAAGGAACTATGCACTACAAAGCCCAAGCTGAGGAATAATGAGAAGATCAGTGTTAGGGAAAATGTACCAGCATTAATTTAGCAAAAATTACCCCCTAAGTGTAAGGATCCAGGTTCATTTTCTATTCCCTGCAGAATAGGTGATTCTAAATTTGAACATGCAATGGCAGATTTAGAAGCATCTATTAATGTTATGTCAAATTCAGTTTTTCAAACTTTAAATTTGAGTCCTTTGAAAGAAACTAGCGACATTATTCAGTTAGTTGACCGTTCTAATGCTTACCCATTGGGAATAGTTGAGGATGTTTTGGTGTAGGTTGGAGGATTGATTTTTCCTGCAGATTTTTACATTCTAGATATGGAGGATGATAGTGCTCTCTCATCAAATTTAGCTTTGATTTTGTTTGGAAGACCTTTCCTAAAAATTGCCAAGACAAAAATTGATGTGGATGATGGCACCTTAACTATGGAGTTTGATGGAGAAACTGTCAAATTTAATATTTTTTATGCCATGAAGTATCCTGCTGATGATCATTTTATTTTTTCTATTGATTTTGTTGATACAATTGTGCAGGATGTTTTTGAATTAAGCATGAAGGATGAGTTAGAAGTGGTGATTAGTCAAGGAATTCAAGGAATCAGTACCAATCAACCATTAAGTGTAGAGGTTCAAGAGGCAGTAATGGCATTGCAGTCATTACCTCCTGCTCCAAAAAGGTATGGAGTATCAAAGATTGACTTACCTATATCTCACACAAAATTATTACCTTCTGTGGTGCAGGCACCAGCTCTTGAACTCAAGCCTTTACCTGAACATTTGAAGTATGTTTACTTGGAAGACAATGAGACACTTCAAGTTATCATCTCAAGTAATTTAACAAAGATTCAAGAAGAAAGATTGATTAGGGTTTTGAGAGTACACAAGGAAGCAATTGGATGGACAATAGCTGACATCAAAGGTATAAGTCCATCAGTGTGCATGCACAGGATTTTACTAGAGGATGAGGCTAAACCGAGTAGAGAAGCTCAAAGGAGATTGAACCCACAGATGATGGAGGTTGTGAAGAAGGAGATTTTAAAGCTACTAGATGCAGGAGTTATTTACCCAATTTCAGACAGCAAATGGGTAAGTCCAGTCCAAGTAGTGCCAAAAAAATCCGAAGTCACTGTGGTAGCAAATCAAGATAATAAACTTGTTCCAACAAGGATTCAGAGTGGATGGTGAATGTGCATAGACTACCGCAAGCTGAATTCAACAACAAGGAAGGACCGCTTCCCACTACCATTCATTGATCAGATGCTTGAGCAGTTAGCAGGTAAGTCTTATTTCTGCTTTCTTGATGGCTTTTCTAGATATAATCAAATTGTGATTGCACCGGAGGATCAAGAGAAGACTACCTTCACTTACCCTTTTGGAACTTTTGCTTTTAGAAGGATGCCCTTCGGGCTTTGTAATGCACCTGCCACATTTCAGAGATGCATGATGAGCATATTTTCAAATTACATTGATACTTGTATTGAGGTATTCATGGATGATTTTACTGTGTATGGTGATTCATTTGATGCATGTTTACATCATTTAACTTCTGTTCTTGAGAGATGCATTGAGAAAAATCTTGTTTTGAATTTTGAGAAGTGTCATTTTATGGTGGATTGTTTTGGGTCATGTTGTCTCTAATAGGGGTATTGAGGTGGATAAATCTGAAATTGATTTAATTATGAACTTACCCTACCCCACAACTATGAGGGAAGTACGCTCTTTTCTTGGTCATGCAGGTTTCTATTGCAGGTTCATTAAGGATTTCTCTAAGATAGCATTGCCTTTATCTAGACTCTTATAAAAAATGTTTCTTTTGAGTTCAGTGAAGAGTGCAAAGAAGCTTTTGACAAATTAAAATCTGCATTAACATCTCCCCCTATTATCCAGGCTCCTGATTGGACAACACCGTTTGAAATTATGTGTGATGCAAGTAATTATGCAGTGGGAGCAGTTTTAGGGCAGCGTGTTGGAAAGCTCTTTCATGTGATTTATTATGCATCCAGAACACTCAATTCAGCTCAGCGCAATTATTCTACAACTGAAAAACAGTTTTTGGCTATAGTTTTTTACTTTAGATAAATTTTGGTCACATTTGCTTGGTTCTAAAATAATTATCTTCTCTGATCATGCAGCGTTAAAGTATCTCTTGGCAAAGAAGGAAGCAAAACCAAGGTTGATTAGATGGATCCTTCTGCTGTAAGAATTTGATCTTCAAATTAAGCATAAGAAAGGAGCTGAGAACCTGGTAGCAGATCATTTGAGCAGGTTAGTGACACAAGAAGATCCACTTCCTTTGCAGGAACTTTTTTCCTGATGAGCAATTATTTAAATTGCAAGGTATGATCCCTTGGTATACTGATTTGGTGAATTATTTGGTTACTAAGATTATGCCTTTTGATTTGAGTAGAGCTAAGAAAGAGAAATTGAAAAGTAAGGCTAAGTATTATGTGTGGGATGACCCATATTTGTGGAAATTTTGTTCAGATCAAATTATTAGGAGATGTATTCCTGATAATGAGATTCAATCTATTCTTGCTTTTTGTCATGCCTATGCATGTGGAGGTCATTTTGGACCCAAGATTGTGATTTTACTGGCCCACTATATTTCGTGATTCATATTTGATTTGCAAAAATTGTGAACAATGTCAAAGAATAAGAAGTTTAACCCGTAGGAATGAGATGATTCAAAATCCAATACTTGTTTGTGAGATTTTTTATGCGTGGGGTATTGATTTTATGGGTCCATTTCCTTCTTCTTTTGGCTTTGTTTATATAATACTTGCTATTGATTATGTTTCGAAATGGGTGGAAGCCAAAGCCACCAGGACTGATGATTCTAAAGCTATTGTAGGTTTTATCAAGTCAAACATTTTTAGCAAGTTTGGAGTTCCTAGAGCTATAATCAGTGACCGGGGCACACATTTTTATAATAGAATTGTTGAGGCATTGTTGAGAAGATATGGTGTTTTTCATAGAGTATCTATAGCTTATCATCCTCAAACAAGTGGGCAAGCAGAGGTGTCTAATAGAGAGATCAAGTCTATTTTGGAAAAAACACTGAAGCCAAATAGAAAAGATTGGAGCCTTAGACTTGATGATGCATTGTGGGCTTATAGGACTGCTTATAAGACACCCATAGGTATGTCCCCCTTCAGATTGGTATTTGGTAAGTTGTGTCACCTTCCTATTGAGTTAGAACATAAGGCTTATTGGGCTATTAGACAATGTAATTTGGATTTGGATACTGCTGGTATAGAAAGAAAATTACAATTGCAAGGAAATTCGACTTAAGGCTTATGAGAACTCTAAGATATATAGAGAAAAGACCAAGGCATTCCATGATAAACTAATTCTAAGGAAGCAGTTTGTGGTTGGACAAAAAATTTTATTGTATAACTCCAGACTGAAGCTGATGCCTGGCAAGTTGCATTCTCGTTGGATTGGACCTTTTGTTGTTACTAAAGTGTTTCCTTATGGTGCAGTTGAAATTCAAAGTTTAGGAACTAATAAGGTGTTCAAGGTCAATGGTCATAGACTCAAGCCATTTTATGAAGGGTTTCAGGAGCATACAGTGGAGGAGCTCAAATTGAGTAACCCAATTTATGTGGACTAAGGAGCTTTGTCATGTCGAGCTAACAATAATAAACAAAGGCGCTTCTTGGGAGGCAACCCATGGGTGGCTTGTTAGCCACAATCAGATTTGTTTTCTTTCCCTTATCTTATTTTATTTTCTACCATTTTTCCTTTTCTTTTGCATTTGGGCTTTACATTGGGGACAATGTAAGTTTTAAGTGTGGGAGAGGAGAAATTTGTTGTTTTAAAGAAAAAAAAAATTATTCTTATAAGCTTGATTCATGATTCTATATTAACTCTCGAAGAGAAGTGCTTTGTCCTTGAAATAACTTTTCTATTTTAGATTGAATTTTTGAGATTTTAGGCAAGGTAATAGTAACTTTAATGATGGATTTTCCCTCTTCTCTATACCATAGAGAAATTTTTTCCTGCATAAATCATTTAGGCTTGATTTAATGGTGAAATGATTAGTTATGTGTGCTTTAAACTAGTGTTATGCATATTTCATAACTTTGTTTAATTTATCAGGGCACTTTATCATATGTAGATGTATAAATTGGGGGAAATAAAAGGTTGAACTTAAAAATTGCTCTGCTATTTTAGTTAAACAAACTAACCAGGGGTCTTCATGAACCCCATGTCGATTCTCAGGCCAAAAGCTAGCTAGGATATGAGCAAGGTACTTTTCTGAAGGTGACGGTTGAAAAAAAAAAAAAACTGTGACAAGAGAGAAGTACCAATTTCAAATATAAACAAAAAAAAAGGGCATTTCTACCTCTCCTAAGAATTGCAAAGAGCTATAATTGTTGTGCCTTTATAAATTAACCTTGTGTTTTGGTATGTATTGACTTAAAATTTTATGGAACTTTAATTGTGTCAGCTTAATTGATTTCAAGCCTTTTGTTTTGTGTTAGAAAATTATTGATATATGGGTATGGTGTTGATGGAATTTATTGTGATGGTTATTATCTTACTTGCCTCTTCTTTCAAATTTTTAATCTTTTGTTAGAGAATGTTGTGATAGGGTAAAGTTAAGGAACTTCTAAGTGGAGTTGATTGACAGTTTAAATAATGCTTGAGGACAAGCATGGAATAAGTGTGGGGGATTTTTGATAAGTGCATAATTTATTAATTTTACTCCCATTACATTTAGTATTTTTAATGTGTTTTTATGTTTAATTCAGTTGGTTAAGTATAATTATCTATTAGGCATATGTTTAGAGAGTTGTTGAAATAAATTGTGTTAAATGGAGAAATTTGACTCTTGCTGTATTTTTTAGGGTTTTGGTGAAGTTCCAGAGCAATATAATGTGGAAGGAAGCTTGGAAAGGTCGAAGGATTGAGAAGCGTGGTTGATACGAAGTACACGGGTCATGTAACTTGACCTGTGTAAATCTTGGAGACCCGTGTAACTTTCTGCCAGAAGAACTCCAGAGAACCGAGGAAGAAACAAAGTACACGGGCCATGTAATTTGACCCATGTAAATCCTGGAGACCCGTGTAACTTTCTGTGCCAATGTGAGACAGACCCACTCAGCTCCAGTAAGTTAGGGCCGTGTAGTGATACACGGGCTATGTATCCGTCGACAGTCAGATTCCTGATTTCGCTCCAATTACAGTTTTTGACAGAGACTCAAAAAAAAAAGCCTAACCTATACCATTTATTGTAAATAGAAGAGATAGCAGCCGCCTCTAGATATATTGGGACGCCTCCAAAATCATTCAGCAGCCTCTCCATTCATCTTTTAGAATTCTTCTTTATTTTTCTGTAAGCCATGAGTGGCTAAGTTTTTAATTCAGTTTAAGGGATTCAAGTTCTTTTGCTTGATTTGTGAGACCAGGTTCTTAATTTAATTTATGTCTTTTTGAATATCTATTGTTTTCTGATTTATTTATCTTTGATCTATTGAATGATTTGCTAAAAAGGCCTATTAGTTGATTGTTTGATGAGATCAATTGCTAGTTCATCTTCATAATCCGTAATTGTTGTGTAAGATTAAACATAAGTAGTAATTAGGTTTTATTGATTATGATTCTAGTTTTCGATAATAACCTAAGGAAACAATAGGGTGGATTAAATGATTTATGCTTCATAAATTATTGTTCAGCTTAACTACTTCCTTTTCTTAAAGCAGTTATTAATTTGATGAGGATTGCTTAATACCAACTCAGTTAATAATTAGAGTCAATAAGAGTGTTGGGCTCGAATTGATGAGTATAGGGAAGTCAGGGGTTTACGTCACTATTTGGTAAATCTACGTTAAGTATTTAATAAAGTATAATTGTATTTCTTTTGTACATGATCAAATCAATGCATTGGAATGAGAATTACCTAGGACTGAAGTTTGTTTAAATTGAGATTTTCATATTTAGTTATTGAATTTCTGATTTCTTCTTATTTTGTGTCAAAACACCCCCCCCCCCCCAATCTTTGTCTATTCCGTTTTCCATTACACAAGTGCACGAAATTTAATAATTCAATCTCTAGGGTTCGACCTGGATTTACCATTTGCTATAGAAAATATTTCATAGTTGGTAATTTCAGTTAATTTAATTTCTGGTAGATTTGACACCCGCCAAAGAGCAATTGAGCTTACTTTTAGAAAGGTTTGATGGATTAAAAGTTCTATATAGGTGTAAGATTATTAGATTCTTGCCTTAGTTTATATCTTCTTAGCCAAGGGTTATCCAATCAATTGCATTGAGTTTGAGTGCCTAGAGAAAACTCTAGATTAAAAGGTAGCTAATTAATGTCTCACCAATCCTAGAACAATCCTTCTAAACCTTTCAAGGCGAAATCATAGCATGCACTTACGAAAGAAATGATCTAGGCATTCTTTGGATTTTAAACCTGTAACACCCCTATTTGCGTAGCCTGGTATATGTTACTGTTTCAGTGATCAATGTCGGTCCGAACAATTAAGAGGACTAGAACTATGTTTAAGACATATAGAAAAGCCCTGAATGAAAATAAATAGTGAGAGCTAGAAGGTTAAGTATAAATAAGGAAAACAGAACATAAAAGGTTAAATGAGCCGGGAGTCACAGCGATGGGTGACCTTCTCGGGAAGGGACTGCGAGGGCCATCGTAACCCAAATTCTGAACCGAAAAATGTGACGCCGCGGTCCTTAGGACTATTGCAAACACAGTGGAAAAGAGAAAATCATGAAAAAGAATTTTTAAATAGGTCAAATAATTAGGTCAGGGATCTGGAAGAAATTTCTAATCATTTGCAAACCGGATCAGACTGGCGAGGGGCAAATTGGTCAATTCACCCCTAGAGGTGACTCATGACCTAACTGTTCAATAAAATTTGAGAAATGAAAATTTTGAAATATAGAATTAAATTAAAGAAGTACGGGAAAAATAAGAGAAAAAAAAAGAAAAGAAAATAAATTAATAACCTCATCAAGATGACATCATGCATGACATCAAATTGATTTTTGATGTATTTAAATTCTTTGACTAAGTCAATTTAAAGATAAAAACACATAAAATTAAAAAGCAAATCCCATCTTCTTCCCTCACCCAAGCCTGTCGAACCTCCTTCTCACTCTCATCTCCATTTGTGTCTACCATTGAAGAGTTATTCAAACATGAATAACTTGATTTTCTCTCACAAATTCTAAACCTGAACCCTAGTGAGCTTCTAAATTAACCTAGACAAGAAGAGTGAAGAAGAAAAGGAAGGGAGAAAGTGAAGGATTTGAAGAATTGGAATTCAAAGAAAAGGTTAGTGTTTTTCTTTTAATTCTTTCTCCATTTTCATGCTTAAGTACTTGAATTAAGTTGAAAGTTGATGAATAATTGAAAGAATTATGCAAGAAAGGGACCCCATGAATTTCGGCCAGCCCTAGTCCCTTAGGGTTTTGATGATGTTTATATGCATTAAACATGTATTTAGGCTTGATTAAATGTGTAGAAGTTGAATATCTAATTTAAGTGCATAAATTGAAACATATGCCAAAATTAGGGTTCTTGGTGTTAGTAGTATGCCCTAAAGCATATCATTTAGTATGTATCTTGAACATGTTTTATTAATAAAAGGCATTTTTACTTTTTCGTTTACATAATATATTTATGTGTAATAGAAAATGTCCATTGATATTTTGTTAGAAATTTTATTCTTAAGTTGTTAAGAATATGAGTGATAATATTTCTAGCACAAAGTATCATAAATTGGTTCACAATCGAGGATACTTCACAATAAAGACATGACTTATCCAGAAAGATTGTAATCATGTTTGTTCCCAAGTTATTTATATGAGATGTAAATAAGATGGAATGGTGAGTCTTATGCCATATAACAAACATGATAGGCACTTATGCATAATAAATAGGCCGAACCAAAGACATTTATGGTAAGCACATGGAGTTTACTCTTGTCAATGTATTTTCATAAATCATATTAGTGCATGTAATCTTTAGACCTGAGATAGCACAGTTATCTTGTATATAGGTGGTTTGAGTTTGATACTGTTTTCATACTTGTACTATGTATGGGTATATGAGCATGTGTTGGCTCCTGCTTTCATATTTGTCTTCTCACTCTCACCTCAAATGATCATAATTTAACACTACACACACCAATTTCACTCTCTAGCACCCAAGCTCCAATTTTCCCATGAACTCTAATCTCCCATAATTAAATTTATACACATTTCATGCAATTTCTTTGCCCCAATCATGTATACTACTTCAACTAAGCTTAATCTCATCATCAATTTCATTCAAAGACATCAAACCCTAACTTTTCTCCAATTTGGCCAAAATCCTAGTTTAGATTCCATACATGTTTTCTTTCATTTTCTTATGAAATTTAATCATAAATTAACTTCATTCAAAGCTTATACAACTAATCTAACATGAAAAGAAACTTACCTCAAGTGACCACTTCTGATCTTCAATTTCGTCTAACTCTTTTGTTCTCTTAGCTTTTAATCTCTCAATGAAACATAAATTTGATGTTTTCTACCAATTAGATAGAAAACCCATGGAGAAAAAGTGGAGAAAATCAAGGGTTGAGAGAGGTTGTAAGTGGAAGAATGAAGAGAGAAGAAAGAAAAGAGAGGGAGAGGAGGTGTGTGGGAGGGCAACTAAATGAGGGAGGGAGGAAGATGGCTTCCTTTTATACTTATTTTAATTTTTGATTTATTTAATTAATTTTAATTGAGTTGTCCAAAGCCCATTGGTCCTAAAATTTTAATTGGGTCAAAATGGACTTAAAATTCTAGATTTTTGTCTCTTTTATTTTCCTTTCACTTTATACTTGAATTCTTTTCCTTAAAAAAAATTATTCCATAATTCAATTCATTAATTTCACTTACATTAATTAACATTTTGGTCAAAAGTCAACTCTTGAGGTGAATTGACCAAAATGCCCCTCATCGGGTCATAATCTCTCTTTTTCAATATACCCAGTGAGTCCTTATATTTTTGGGTCATTTGAATTTTTATTGTGTCTATCTCAATTAATTTTCTATTTATTTTTGATCCTCAAGGTGCCTTTGAATAGTACTAGTCACGGGCCAAAAATGGTACTATTCATAACTCGGAGGTTCGGGGTGTTACATGTTAGACTCTGAATTGGCGATGGCCCAACTGTTGAAGCTTTAGCCATAGGATCTAAATCTTTTTACATGTTTGGACATGTTTTGTGTTTGGATAATATTTTATATGTACCTGATGCTTTTAAGAACATCATTTCCATATCCAGTTTTACTAGAAATGGCTATGAGTTTCAGTTTACAGATGATGTTTGCAATATTTATTTTGGAAATAAATATGTTTGTTCGTGTTATATGAATGATGGTCTTTATTATTTGGATAATAATGACAAACACAAAATGAATGCAAGTGATTTAAATGAATGCAATGCTATGGTGAAAATCAACTCAAGTTCAAAATATATTTGGCACTTAAGGTTAAGTCATGTTACAGAAGATAGGATTACAAAACTGGAGAAAATGGGGATTTTATCCTCATTGGGTTCTGAACCTACTCCAACCTATGAATCCTACCTTCAGGGCAAAATGACTAGATCGCCCTTTATAGGACAAGGGCTAAGAGCTAAAAATATTTTGGATCTAATACATAGTGATGTATGTGGTCCATTTAAAGAAATGGCTAGAGGTGGTTTTCATTACTTTATTACCTTTACTGATGATAAATCAAGGTTTGGGTATTTGTATTTGATGAAATACAAACATGAATCCTTTGAAAAGTTCAAAGAATTTAAATCTTAAGTAAAAAATTTGACAGGAAAAAGTATTAAAGCTCTTTGATCAGACCGTGGAGATGAATAATTGAGTACTGAATTTGATGAATACTTAAGAGAGCATAGCATTGTTTCCCAGCTGACTCCTCCAGGAACACCACAGCTGAATAGTATATCTGAAAGAAGAAATTGTACCCTATTGGATATGGTACGTAGTATGATGAGCTATACTGATATGTCAATCTCTTTTTGGGGATTTGCATTAGAATCAGCTTTGCATATTCTGAATAGGATTCCATTAAAATCAGTATCTTCCACACGTTATGAGATATGGCATGGAAGAAAACCAAGTCTTAAGCATGTTAAGATTTGGGGTTGTCCAACTTATATCAAAAAGTTAAACACTGATAAATTGGAAACCAGATCAGAAAAGGGTCGATTTGTTGGATATCCAAGAAGGAGGCAAAAGAAGGCAAATAGAGTTAGAATTATGGAATTCTGACCAACCAATAGATCATATAGATATAGATCCATCTAGTCAACCTACACCTATTGATGAAACATCTACAGTTGTTCCTCGTTGATTAACCAGGGTATCTCGCCCACCAGTGAGATATTGTTTTCTTCATGAAGAAGAATAAGAGTTGTCTACTCATGAAGAAGTAGATCATCAAGATGATCCACTTACCTATGAAAAAACTATATCAGATATAGACTCTTAAAAATGGATTGATGCTATGAAAACTGATATTGATTCCATGTATAAAAATCAAGTTTGGGATCTTGTTGACCCACCTGAAGGTATTGTACCTATAGGGAACAAATGGGTTTTTAAGAAGAAAATTGGTTCTAATAGAAAGGTAGAGACCTATAAAGCAAGGCTAGTAGCGAAAGGGTTTTGCCAAAGGCAAGGAATCGACTATGAGGAGACTTTCTCGCCTGTTGCCATGCTTAAATCAATTAGGATTCTATTAGCAATAGCTACATACTATGATTATAAGATTTGGTAGATGTATGTCAAAACAGCTTTTCTCAATAGATACATTGAAGAAAACATTTTCATGGAACAACCTAGGGGTTTTGAATCCAAAGATGGTTCTAAAGTGTGTAAGCTAAAGCGATCTATTTATGGGTTAATACAAGCTTCGAGGAGATGAAACGTCTGTTTTGATGAAACCATTAAGTCATTTGGTTTTATCAAAAATGACGATGAGCTATGTATATAAGAAGGTTAGTGATAGTGCTATCACTTTCCTTGTCTTATATGTGGATAATATTCTGTTGATAGGTAATGACACAGGTATGTTGACAACTATAAAGGTATGGTTGTCAAATACATTCTCCATGAAAGACTTAGGGGAGGCAACCTATATTCTTGGGATTCGCATCTATAGAGATAGAGCGAAAAGAATAATGGGTTTATCCCAAAGTCTATACTTGGAAAAGGTGTTAAAGAGGTTTAACATGCTTGATTCCAAAAGAGGATTGTTACCAGTGAGACATGGTATCCACCTTTCTAAAGAGATGTCTCTAAAAACACCTGAAGAAAGAGATAAAATGGCCAGGATTCCATATGCTTCAACTATTGGAAGTTTGATGTATGCAATGTTGTGTACTAGGCCGGATATCGCATATGCTGTTAGTTTGACTAGCAGGTATCAATCCAATCCAGGTTTGGAACACTGGATAGCTGTCAAGAATATCCTTAAGTAATTGAGAAGAACTAAGGATTTAATCTTGATATATGGAGGTGGTGACTTGCAATTGGATGGTTATACTGATTCTGATTTCCAATCAGATATCGATGATAGAAAGTCTACCTCTAGGTATGTGTTCATTTATAATGGAGGTGCAGTCAGTTGGAAGAGTTCCAAACAGAGTATGACTGCAGATTCCACTACCGAGACTGAGTATATTGCTGCATCAGATGCTGCAAAAGAGGCTTTTTGGATATAAGGAACCCCAAACTCACCAGAAATCCAAACACATAGAAAGGCGCTACCACATTATCAAAGAAATAGTTGGGCAAGGCGATATAGCCATACAGAAAATAGCATCAGCTGAAAATCCAGCTGATCCATTCGCTAAGCCTTCGTCACAAGTTCAGGTAGACCGACATCTTAAGAAGATGGGCCTAAGGTATTGTAATTAATGGCTCTAGTGCTAGTGAGAGATTGTTAGTAGTATGCCCTAGAGCATATCATTTAGTATGTATCTTGTACGTGTTTTATTAATAAAAGGCATTTTCACTTTTCCGTTTACATAATATATTTATGTGTAATAGAAAAGGTCCATTGATATTTTATTAGAAATTCTATTCTTAAGTTGTTAAGAATATGAGTGACAGTATTTCTAGCACAAAGTATTATAAATTGGTTCACAATCGAGGATACTTCACAATAAGGACATGACTTATCCAGAAAGATTGTATTCATGTTTGTTCCCAAGTTATTTATATGAGATGTAAATAAGATGGAATAGTGAGTCTCATGCCATATAACAAACATGATAGGCACTAATGCATGATAAGTAGGCCGAACCAGCGACATTTATGACAATCACATGGAGTTTACTCTTGTCAATGTATTGTCATAAATCATATTAGTGCATATAATCTTTAAACCTGAGATAGCATAGTTATCTTATATATAGGTGGTTTGAGTTTGATACTGCTTTCATACTTGTACTGTGTATGGGTATATGGGCATGTGTTGGCTCCTACTAGTTATATATGGAGGTAGGTGTTGATCAAGATGGAATCTGTTACCCTAAGTAAATAGGGACTAAATCCTATGTTCATTTAATTGTTCTTAATGTTTTAAGTTCCTGGCCAGGACAGATAGATTTATTCAGAAAAGAGTTTCTGATGAGAAAATCTTTTAATCAAGAACTGGAATTAAAAGAGAACATAATATTCTTAGCAAATGGGGTTTGACATAAACCATGACTCCAGCTCGAATTGGGATTTTGTAACAGAGAGATTCTAGTGCATGGTAACATATGATTATAGGTTCATTTAAGATAAACCTTATTACTGATTGGGTGGCCATGGCATGCTATGCTGGTGTTAACCATGGTCAATGAGGTGCATAAAATGATTTAGAGAAATCATTTATGGTAAGAAAGAGTTCTGATGATATTAAGAGTTGATATCATGTCTCATTGCCAATTAGTGATGAGCCTAGTAAGTCACACACATACACAAGTAATCACCAAATTAAATATGATTTAATTAATTAATTAAAGAGTTTAATTGATTAATTAAATAGGTTTGGTTTGCAATTAGATTGCAAAGTCCCTAGCATGGCTTGAAACCAAATCTAGGTTACTAGATGTATAGTATAAGTTAAATTTATATTTAAAGTGTTTAAATATGAATTTAATTAATGAGAAATTAATTAATAAAGATTAATTAATTAATTAATATTTGATATAAATTGATTAGAAGAAGAAAAATAATTATTTTGGGTTGAGAACTCAAAATTAAAACACAGAGGTATTTTGGTTATTTTACAGTGTGACATGTGGCACCATGAGATGGTGACATATGGCTAATGGTGCCACATGTCACCACACATAAGCTTGCCATATGTCTTTTAATCATGTAAGATGATCAAAGTCAAGATTAAATATAGGTTTGACACTTGGCACAATGTGATTGGGTCAATTAAACCTAGAGCCAGTCAGAAGGTGACATGTGGCAAGGGTTTTAATTTTGCTGCCTCTCCCTCTCTTCTTCTTCATCTCTCATCAATTCAAAGAGTTTTGCCAACAATCTCTTGAATTAAAAATATAAGAAATTGTTTCTAGCGTCCTGTTTACATCTGTAATCTCTCAAAAGGCAAAACCTGATTTTCTAATTGATTGAAAAGGCTTTAGAAGCTGTTCAAGGGGCTGTCATTGGTGATCTTGGTGTGGAGAAGCTAGAGGAATAACATCTAGTGTCCTAGGCGCATCCCAAAGGTGCCAAACACACTGTAGTGCATCAAAAAGGTTAGTGCACTTGTTCTTGATCTAATCTAGGGTTCTAATGAATTAATCTGTTAATTCTAAAACCTTAAATGAAAAATTTAGATCCAAAAATATATTAATAGAGTTTTAATATACTTTTTATCATTGAAATCAAATAGATAAAAATGAATCTTGCATGATACATGTGACCCTAGGTGAAAAATTTTTGAATTCAATGATATAAACTTATGTTTTTCATGCTTCCGCTCCTTCACTTGGCACTTAGGGTTTGGGAGAAAAATTGTAGAAAATGGTCAATGGATGCAAATGATCTTAATGAGGGTTAGAAATGGTCAATTGAGACCATTTATGGTGTGTGTGAATTGATAGAACCAAGTTACAATTCGGATTGGTTAGGGTCAGTATGCTGACAGCTTGACCTAGGTCACTTTCAGGGACGAAAACTAAAAATTTACCAACCCAATTGGTGTGAGGCCAATTGAGAATGAAACTAGACACAAAATGGACCATTTTTCATTCAAGAATCATGCCCAGAAAATGACCATAACTTAGTGAACAATTAGGCCAAATCTAGATTTGGGCACACTATCCTGTATAAAAATGACCAAATAAATAGTAGTTACTTAAATGACCATAACTTGGTCTAGGAAGGTCCAAATGACCTGAATCTTATACCGATGGAAAGCTGAGACATAGACCTACAACTTTCATGAAGAAAACAAACCCAAATTTTGACCATAACCTATCCGAAAAGTCACTTGCAGTCAGCACACTAAAACTGCCAGTATCTAGAAAATGCCTAGAATTCTGGGTAACTCCAAATCTAGCCAACCCCATTCAAATAGTCATATCTTGAGCTACAAAACTTCAAATGGAGTGATTCAAAAAGAGAATTAAAGTTAAGACAATAAGGAACAATTCTATGGAGAAAACTTTGTCAAATTCTAACAGTAACATGACCAATGAAATAGTAAAAAACAAGACACCAAATCTGAAAATTTTGAAATTGTGCCTAGGAAACCTCTAAATCTAAGGAGCAACTAAAACCAACAAAATTAGTAACCAAAATGTTGTATGTGGGTGAAATTGAAATCCCTATATCTATTAAGCATAAGAAAGTCAATAAATTGACTTGAATAGTATTGTGAATAATAACTCCGAAATTAAAATTTCTAAGAACGTTAATTTAAGCATATTGAGGCTAGAATTAAGTATATATGAATTATTTATTGGATTTATTGTGAGATAAGATACTGAAACACTATAAATTGTGTGTTTCAGCTGAAAAAGACCTAGATAAGGACAGGGCAAATTGAGTCAAGGCCTAGAGGCGACTCACATCAGGTTTGTGCACAAAAATTTTTAAATTATAGTTTTCACATTGAAAATTGATTTGTTGTACTTTGTGAATGTGTTTTGTTCATTATGAATTTCGAGAATGTTATGTTGTCTCTTTTACAATGAAAATTTAGAGTGAAAATTATTTATTGATTTGTATGAAATATTTGAACAATATGGTTTTGAATTTGGTTTTGGTCTTGGGAATTTTATTTGAGAATTTGTGTGTTGCCTACTTTAGAAATGGAGATTTGAAATGAAGTTTGTTTGATTATTGTATCAATTATAATTGAACATTATAGTTTTAAATTATTTTTTATTCACACTTGGCATGGTAGTCCCTTACTATGTTCCTCCTCCGCTTGTGGGGCTAAGTTTGATATTTGATTACTTTCCTCCCTCTTTGGCTTACCAGTCTGAGGTGCGTTTGGATGAGTACTCATTAGCTAGCTAGCCACCTCCCTCATTGATTTCGATTAATGGGGTGAGTTTGCCTTGTCGTGGTGTACAACATGGCATGTTTGGAAATTTTGTGTCATGGCTTAAGTTGTGTTATTGATTGGCAATACTATGCTTATTAAATTATTTGATCAAATTTGTGTTATGTTAAGCTTTGAAAATTGTCAAATATTTAAATTGTGATTTGTTATAAATATGATTTGAAAATTGAAATGTGATTGTGAAATATTTGAACTGTGAATTGATAACAAATGTTTTATATTATGTATTTTATACTTTATTGTGCACCACTGAGTATTTTTATACTCAGCGATAACTTCTTTTGCTATCGTAGATAGGAACAAGGAGAAAGCAGCAGAATGCGCTGCTGTTGATAAGACTACACTGACTTTTTGTACAGGTATTTATTTATACCCTTGTAAATTTGACTTGCTGTAAATAATCTTTTGTTCATATGTATCTAAGTAGTTAGATGAACAGCTGTACATTAAAGTTGTAATAATATTATTTTTTATTTTTCTTTTATAAATTAAGATTTGTGTATGTAAATTTAATTTAATTCAATGTTTATGAGTTTATCGAATTATTTTGAAAAATTTTTGAGTTGTGAATTTTGAATTGAAATTTGGTTGAATTGTATTGATTTGAGGATATATTGGCGGTTGGGGTTGAGAAATGAAATTATTGGGAGTATTTTTACAGGTTTTGAAGAACTGATTTTTCCCAATTATAGACGTTACTTTGCCGAAATTTTATAAAATTTACGAAAATAAGAAAAGGTAAAAGGGAAGCAAAACATGAAAATAATTAAATTGTTAAAAAAATCAAGATACACTTTTCTTTTATTTTATTATTTTTTTTATTTTTTTTATTTTAAGAATCAAATGGGAGGAAGAACTTTACAATAAATCACCAATGCTAGCATACAATTTTTTTTTTTTTTTGCAACTCTTTTAGGGACTACATAAATAATATTGAATTTTGTATTACAATTGTCCCTTTTTAATCCACCTCATACTCATTTCTTTGTATACTTATATATATATATATATATATATATCACTTAAACAAATTATTCTCACGAAGGGTAGGTAAGTGTTTAGGTTTATGGCCAGGTAAATTATGGGTGCCAAGGAAATAAGGGGTATAAATGAAGGCTCAAATTGGTTTCAAAGGAAAATTTTTAAAGTGAGGTTAATTAAGGCTAAAAATGTAGGTTTAAAATTCAAAGAATGCCTTAATTATCTCTCTTTTCAAGTTAATGTTAATATTTCGCCTCGAAATGTCTAGAAGGCTTGTTCTAGGATTGGTGAGACACAATTAGTTATTTCTTATTCTAGAGTTTTCTCTAAATACTCAAAACTCAATGTAATTAATTGGGTGACCCTTGGCTAAGAACATATATACCTAGATATGAATCTCACAATCTCATACCAATCCGGAACTTTCAATCTGTCAAACCCATCTAGAGGCAAGCTCAATTGCTTTTCAAAATGATTCTCAATCTTTTAAGAAATAGGTAATTTTTTTTTTATGTATGCATGATTCCTAAAATGAATGCAAAAATTAAATAAAATAAAAAAAAATTGAAATAAAAACTATACATGATCTATATGATATATATATGCAAGTGTATATATTTACATGGTGTAGGTGTATGATGTATGTGAACTAAGTAATTAAGTATAAATGAAATGCAATTTAAGTAATGTAAATACAAAGGATTAAAAATTTTGCAAAAATTTTGCCCTCTCCCAAACTCAAATGAGACAATGTCCTCATTGGCTTAAATGAATGCAAAGATGGACAAACAGTAAATAAACTAATCAGCTCATACAATATGTACAATTGGGAATTAAAGCTAAATAAGAACAATTAATTCAAAATTAAGCTCAAAATAATATGAACAATGTAGCTCGAAGAAAATATGTGCAAAAGTATCCCAATTATATCAAATTAAATGGAAGTGAGTGAGGTGAAAAAGGAAAAAGTGAATTAGAAAATTTTAGATTTTTTTTGTTTTTTAGGTGAACATGTGTGCTGATTAAGTAACATGAGGCATGTTGAAGTAAAGGTAAATTGGCATGCCCTGTGCTGAATGCTGATCAACTGACACTGGGTACTAACATGGGGCATGTCATGCCCCTTGAAAATTTCAGTGGGTTTCAAAAATTTTGCAATTTTAAGCAATTCAAATAGCTCACATGATAGCATAACCCTTAATATGAGGCATGTCATACTCAATGCTATCAGACCTGATATAAAACTCAAGATTTCACTCTAAAAACCCAAAATTCTAAAAATACTCTACCAAAGAACAACCAAATCAGTATGAATTATTTTCCAAAACACTTCAAAATATATCTCAACCATAGTTCACACCTCAAAATACAAAAGTTTAACTCAATATCATGTATTGTTAACCCATATACTCATACCATCAAAGCATATTAATATATTCAATAAAAGAAAAGAAAGTATTGTTCACATGAAAAAAAAAAATATGCAGCAAACTCAATCTTTAATGCATGCTTGACACTCAAAATAACAAAAATCAATACCTTGACACTTTATATTAAATTTCCACCAAATTAACACTTCAAAACACATATATCAACCAAACTTCCTCATTTCATCAAAGTATATTCAACCTAATAGCAATTTGGCATTAAAAAAAAAAAATACTGTTCACAATAAGATAAAAGTGCAGAATACTTACCTAAATAGCAGTTACCCTTCCTTCTTGTAGCATATTACTAACTCTAAATTATAGCAATCATCTCTTCAAGATTAACAAATTTAAAATAAGCTGAATTGGCCAAACTAACACATATAAACATAACTAAAACACTGAAATAAGCCAAAATTAAATATAAACATGTTAAGCATCATTGAACAATCCTAAAGCAAAATTTAATCCTTATCATCAATTTCTCTCAACTAAATTTTCTGATTTCATTCTAGCTCAAGCAACACATCATCATGGCAAAAAAAATTTACTGTTTACCAACAAATTAAAAGAAACACAGAAAACTTCCCCTAAATCAGCAACATGGTTTTCTTTGTAGCAATTTTCAAAACATCAAATCTTTGCATTTTGCCTACAAACCAAAAATTGGACAAATATCAAAATTTGAGTTATAAGGGATGAAATAAGAAAAAGAAAATTAACAAACTACTAAACATAAAATTGGGTTGCCTCCCAAGAAGCACTAATTTAAGGTCATTTGCTTGACCCCCTTTTCAGTTCATGGTGGTTGGAATTGGAAAGTGTTGCCTCCCTTCTCAATAGATGATGCAATAAATTTGTACTTTAACTTTTTCCCATTGACTATGAAAGCACCTGTTGCTTTGTTTAGAATCCCAACCACACCTTACAAATTCCTCTTACATACTTGAGATGAACCTTCTGCTTTGAGTTGTTTAGATGGAGCCTTAAGTTTTACTCTTGAAGTTTCATTCTTATCAAAAGGAAGTGGCAAAGGAGACTTTTTCTTTCGCACTGTATACTGATTACACTAAGAATGAAGAGTAATTTGACTTCCCTCCAACTTAATATCTTCCATTCCAATATCATTTTCTATAACATCCACCCTATAGCAAGAATTTACCACATCCGATTCCTTGGAATCTTGGAATAAATTGAATTCTATTTCCTCTTCTCCCACTTTCAACTTTAATTTCCCATTCTTTACATCTATATTAGCTCTTGCAGTAGCCAAAAATGGTCTTCCAAGTATGATGGGTGTTCTTACATCCTCCTCCATCTCTAGAACCACAAAATCCATAGGAGTAAAAAATTTTCCAACCTTCAATGACACATTCTCCAAAATTCCCACTGGATATTTGATATATCTATCAGCTAGTTGTAAAGAAATGGTGGTGTGCTTTAAATCTCCTACCTTCAACTTTTCACAAATGGAGAGTGGCATTAAACTTACACTAGCTCCAAGATCACACAATGCATTTTCAATACTTGTCTCTCCAATGTGACATGGAATAGAGAAACTTCCTGGATCTTTAAGGTTAGGGGGAAGCTTATTCTGCAACATAGCACTACATTCTTCAGTAAGTGCAACAGTTTCATAATCCTCCAATATTTTCTTGTTTGATAAGATTTCCTTTAGGAACTTAGCAAATGAGGGCATTTGAGAAATTGCATCTGTAAATGGAATGTTGATGTATAACTTCATCAAAACTTTCAAAAACTTCCCAAACTGCTTATCTAGCTTTGCTTTCTGAAACCTCTGAGGATGTGGCAATGGTGGCTTGTATGGTGGTAGAGGCACATACTTTTCCTCTTCTTCTTTTTCAACTTCCTTCTTCTTGTTTGTTTCCTCATTAACTTCATCATGATTCTAAGTGAATTCATTCTTGTCTTCATCTTCTTTCTTCTTTTCCTCTTCTACCTCATCTTTCTCTTCTTCTCCCACAATTTTCCCACTCCTTAGGATCACTACGTTGCAATGTTCTCTAGGATTCTCTGGTTGACTTGGAAGTTTTCCTTGTGCATTGCTAGAAGAGCTTGCTTGTTGAGCTATTTGGTTTTCCAACATCCTATTATGAGTGGCAAACTGGTCTATACTTGAAGTTAATTGTTGAATCATTTCTCCTTTTTTCTGTTGAGCAGTTAAGAAATTCTCCATCATAGACTTAAAAATTGAACCTTGGTCTGAAGACTGAACTGGTGGTTATGGAATAGGTGCATTTTGATTCCTTTGTGGTGGAAATCCAGGTGGTACTCGGTTTTGCTGAAAATTCTGCTGTTGTTGCTGGAAATTAGGAGGTTGTTGATAATTCTGTACTGCCCTTGTCGACCTCCCCAAGAAAAGTTAAGGTGTTTCCTCCATGTTGGATTATGTGTACTAGAAAAAAGATTACCAACTGGTTTCTTATTGTAATTTCCAACAAAATCAACTTGCTCATTTCCAAACTCTTGCCCATAGGAAGGAAAATCATTGATACAATGCATATTTCCCGCACTAACATCTTCTATATGACTAGATCCTCCAATTGATGAGTCAACCTTCATGCTTAACTTATCCATTTTTCTCATCAAAGCATCAAATTTGGCATTGAACATACTCATGGCATCTAATTCATATACACTAGCTGGTGGTTTCTTTATTTCATTTCTTTCACAGCTCCATTGATAATTGTTGTAAGCAATTTTATCCAATGCTGAATAAGCTTCATCTTCTGACTTCTCCATAAGATCATCTCCTGAAGATGCATCAATTATACTTCTAATTGCTAGAGAAACACCATCATAGAAATGTTGAACTAGCATCCATTTAGGGATTCCATGATGTGGACATCTCCTTTGAAGATCCTTATATCTCTCCCAAGCTTCATAGAGACTCTCATCATCCCTTGGTCTGAAAGAAGTTAATTCATTTCTCAATTTTGCAGTCTTGCTAGGAGGAAAGTATTGAGCCAAGAAAGCTTGTGACAACTCATCCCAAGTAGTTATTGAGCCCAGAGGTAATGAATGCAACCACTCCTTAGCACGGTCCTTCAAAGAAAAAGGAAATAATCTAAGCCGGATGGCATCATCTGACACTCCATTTATCTTCAACATGTCACTAATCTGAAGAAAATGTACAAGGTGCACATGTGGACTCTCAGTAGGACCTCCCCCAAACTGTGATTGTTGAACCATTTGACAAAGTGAGGGCTTCAACTAAAGTTGTTTGCTTCAACTCTAGGCCTTGTAATACTTGGTCTAAAATCTCCAAAACTAGGAAAAGCATGATCCTTAATTGATCGTTTGTTGTTGTTTGCCATAGCTTCTATCACTTGTTGCTCTTGATGTTACTCTTGCTGTCTTTGAATTCTGAGTTCAACTTTTCTTCTTTTAGACTCTGCTCTTAAAGTTTTAGCTATCTTTTCAATCTCAGGATCAAAAATTAAATCAATTTCTGCACTTTTTGTTCTTCTCATATAAAAGATATGTACCTGAAAAATCAAAACAGGAAAATCTCAAAGTAAAATGATAAAGAAAAGAAATTAAAATCAAAAATAAAATGCCCAAATTAACCAAACAATCAATCGTCTAATATCAAACAAAACAAATCCCCGGCAATAGCGCCAAAAACTTGATGCATACTCCACAAGTATACGGGTCGTTCAAGTAGTAAATAAAAGATATCGTCCCACAGAGATTTGTTTTTTTGAGCACCAAACTATAAAAGTCACGATTATTTGGGCTATCGATAATGTGTTCCAAAAGTAAAGTAATAGATGCAGCAAAATAAATTGGGAAAGTAAGGAAATTATAATGAATTAAGCAATTAAAATTCTAAGCACTATACTAATTTACTAAAATTTCAGCAAGTAATTAAATATTTAATTAATTAATGGTAAAAATTGATTCCAGAGTTGAGGTTCATGAAGTAAATTTCATTGGGATTTGGATAGGCAAAGCCAAAATTAAGGGAAATACAATTTTGAAGGAAGTTGATTCTGATTTCCTTTAATTTCTCTTTCAAGCAAACTAAAGAGTTTTAAAGGAAATTAAACCTCATTCTCATGCGATGTTTAATTACCCAAAACCCTTTAAACATTTTAATCAACTTAAAATTCCTCTTAACCCACTAGTTTATTTCAACACTAGGTGATTAAGTTCATTATCTTGATTATCTATCATAGATTTTCACCTCTCAGTCCTTCAATCTAAGATTAAGAACAAAACCCAAAGGGTACCAATAATGGGTATGTAAAAAAGCACACAAGAAAATAATCAAAACTTATATATATATATATATATATATATATATATATATATATATATATATATATTAAAATTTGGCTAAAACCAGTCCAAATCCACAGATAAAACTTAAATCATTACACCCAACTCTGAAATCTTAAGTATCTACTCACTCATGCTTGTATTTACAAGTAGAAAATATGAACTAGAGCAAGAAAACATGAAAATAAAACTAAAAATAAAAGAACCCAGAAGAAGAAAATCCAAATCTCTAAAAATAGAAGCTGGAAAACGTCGCTCTGTAGGTGTTCTTCCTCCAAAAATGGCGTGATTTCCTCTTTCCTTCTTCTTTTGATTTTTTTTCTCTCTTTCTCCTTACAGTAAAAATGAGAATATGATGCTTATATATCCCCTCAAGATTTGCCCTAAAAATGGTCTCTAAAGGGATAAAGACAATAAGTGTAAAAGGTGTGAAGAGAAAAAATTTTTCCATGTTAGCAAATCTGCCAATGCCATCCCACATGCCTCATGTTGATTCAAGTTATTTTCAACATACCTCATGTTGATTCGGAGGAGGAGCCTTTAGATTCTGCACGACTAGCTACACGGGGCATGTGGAAGTCCCTGAAACTTTCGGCATATTTTATTCCAAAATCTCTGTTTACACGACCCGCCATACGGGGCATGTTAAAGTCCTTGAAACTTTCGGCGTGTTTTGTTCCAAAATCTTTGTCTACATGACCCAGTGTTGAATTTACATGCCTCATGTGGATTCCTACTGGCTGACTCTTATCTTCACACGACCCTCAACACGGGGCATGTTGAAACCTTGAAAATCTCGGTTGGTCTTCTTCTTTAAGCGAATTTTCTTCATTTTTCACATTACTTTAAGCTTCCAAATCACTTTGAATTTCTTCTATATGGACCTTTTTGCCTTTAAACCTTATTAAAACCTATCAAAAATATTAAAATCCCAAAAATCAAATATAATGAAACTAAAATTAACAAATTAACTAAAATAAGCATTAAAAGTATAAAATTACTAAACTAAAAAGGCAAAATGCATGCAAAACTACCCTAAAATACTTATATAAAATGAGTACCAAATTCATAATTTGGCACTCAAATGGCAAATCCTCGTAAGAACGATACTTGACTTTTCACTTTATTACTTAATACGACCCATATACTTGCGGATTCACCCATCACCCTCTACCGCCCTAACAACAATATTTTTTATGCACATACTATTAGTAGTATGCCCTAGAGCATATCATTTTGTATATACCATGTACATATTTTATTAATAAAAGGCAATTTCACTTTTTCGTTTACATAATATATTTATGTGTAATTGAAAAGGTCCATTGATATTTTGTTAGAAATTCTATTCTTAAGTTGTTAAGAATATGAGTGACAGTATTTCTAGTACAAAGTATCATAAATTGGTTCACAATCGAGGATTCTTCACAAAGGACATGACTTATCCAGAAAGATTGTAATCATGTTTGCTCCCAAAGTATTAATATGAGATATAAATAAGTTGGAGTGGTGAGTCTGATGCCACATAACAAACTTGATAGACACTTATACATGATAAGTAGGCCAAACCAGTGACGCTTATGACAAGCACATGGAGTTTGCTCTTGTCAATGCATTGTCATACATCATATCAGTGCATATAATCTTTAAACCTGAGATAACACAGTTATCTTGCATATAGGTGGTTTGAGTTTGATACAACTTTCATATTCGTACTGTGTATGGGTATATGGGCATGTATTGGCTCCTACTAGTTATATATGAAGATAGGTGTTGATCAAGATGGAATCCGTTACCCTAAGCAAATAGGGATGAAATCCTATATTCATTTAATTATTCTTGATGATTTAATTTCCTGGCCAGGACAGATAGATTTAGCCAGGAAAGAGTTTCTGACAAGAAAATCTAATTAATCAATAATTGAAATTAAAAGAGAACATAATGTTCATGGCAAATGGAGTTTGACATTAACCATGACTCCAGCTGGAATTGGGATTTTGTAACGGAGAGATTCTAGTGCATGATAACATATGATTAAAGGTTCATTTAAAGTATTCCTTATTACTGATTGGGTGGCCATGGCATGCTATGCTAGGTGTCAACCATGGTCTATGATATGCCTGAAATGATTTAGAGAAATCATTTAAGGTAAGAAAGAGTTCTAATGATATTATGGGATAACATCATTTATCATTGCCAATAAGTAATGAGCCTAGTAAGTCATACATCTACACAAGTTAATCACCAAGTAAAATGTGATTTAATTGATTAATTAAAGAGTTTAATTAATTAATTGAATAGGTTTGGTTTGCAATAAGATTGCAAAGTCCCTAGCATGACTTGAAACCAAATTTAGATTATTAGATGTATTGTATAAATTAAATTTATATTAAATTATTTGAATATGAATTTAATTATGGGAAATTAATTAATGAAGATTAATTAATCAATTAATTTATATTTGATATAAATTAATTTGAAGAGGAGAAATTATAATTTTGGATTGAGAACTCAAATTAAAAAGTAAGGATAAATTGGTCTTTTCACATGGTGACATGTGGCACCATAAGATGGTGACACATGGCACCATACAAGCTTGCCACTTGTCTTTCTATGATGGAAGACCACCTTTTATGATTTAAATGGAGCTTGACACTTGGCTCCATAAGATTAAGTCAACCAAAAAGCAAGATGGGAGCTTGTGGTGATATGTAGTAAGAGTAAGTGAAGTTTGACTTTGGTATAAAAGGCCAAAGTAAGAAAGAGAAAATAATCTTCTTCCCTACTCCATCTTGGATGGCAACTTGGAGTGTTCTTCTCCTCTCTTCCTTTCTCATTTGATTCAAAGAGAAACCACTTGTTTTCTTTGAATTAAATTTGCTAGAAAAGGTTTCTACTGTTCTAAACACCCATTAAACTTTACTAAATCACTAAACCCCAATTTTAAGTGGTTGAATAGGCTTGGAAAGTCAAATTGGGGCTGCCATAGTTGCTTCTTAGTGTGCCTGTGGTGGACAAGCTAGAGGGACTGCAATTGGGGTCCTAAAAGCATCCAAAGGAAGGGACATTGATTAATTGTTCATCTTAAAGGTTAGTGATCATAACCCCTCTTTTAGTTAGGGTTTATGTGATTAAATTCCTAATGTTTAAATCTTGATGGCAAATGAATGTCTAATGTATGCTAAAATGTGTTTTAGTATACAATTGGGCATTGAAAATTAATTAGGCACATAAAACATTTGGTATGTTGCATGTAACCCTAGATAAAGTTTTGAAATTCAAGGCTCCAATGCCCTAATTCTCATGCTTCCATGCTTACACATACAAGTCAGATAAAACATGCAGAAGGGCATTATAACCTGTAGGATACCTACTGAAGACAGTTCATATACATAGTGAAGTAGGTAATAGTGGCACAACAAGGGCTCAGCCCTATTCGACAATTCATAATCACAAGCAAGGGCTCAGCCCCAATCATTAACTTTCATCATGTCTCAAAAGTCGAAACATGACTATTCAAATCATCAACGAGCATCTAAGTTCAACAAAAATTTACAAGTGTATTAGATGGAAACTCAGTGTGCCCTAAAAATTTAAAGAAAATAAACAATTTATTAATTGCATTATTTTAAGATTGTTTTATTATTTAAAGATACTCTCATTAAATTATTTTGAAACTCTAAATTCAAGTTTTGAATTTTAATTTTGAATGTATTTAACTTACAATTTTATCATAATATTATATTATACTAATAGCTTAAATGATAAATATATCGTTGTACTCCAAAAATAAATAGTATCTTAATTATATTAAATTGATTTTAATTAAAGTTTTATGATTCATGTATTAAACATATTTTTTTATTGTTGTTTTAATATATCATGTGAATTATTATAATTATTATTATTATTATTATTATTATTATTATTATTATTATTAAATTTAATTTAATTGTGGTATAGTATTTTGGACTACATTGAAGAGAATTTTGGATCTTTTTGAAAGAAAATAAAAAGTTTAAGGATTTGAAAGCCAAAAGTAAAAAAATAAAATAAAATAAAATCCAAACTCACCTAGACAGAGAACCCCCCCTCTCTCCTTTCTTTTTTTTTATTTTTTATTTTTTGCCATAACTTCCTTCTACGATCACCTTTTTCGGCGTTCATGATATCAAAATGCTCCACTTCTCATGGGCATTGCATCGATATCAAATTGCGTGGTATTGTTTTTTAGTTTGTGCTAATTGAGCTTCGAAAGTTTAGCCCATTTTGACTTTCAGACAAATTTCTCTCAAACTAGAATTTTTCTTAAAAATCTAAGTATATGAGCACATTGTATACTCCGAGAGCTTCGAAATGATACCAATACGGCAATTTTTCAACATAAAAAAATTTTCGGGACCTATGAGCTTATTAGTGAGATTTCAAGTCTTTAAAGGTGTTTTTCTTTTGTTAAATAAAATTATTTTCTAACCCTTTATGCTTTAGGCTTCATGCAAGTACTTTTATTTCGTAAAAATTCCATCCATTCTTGAGACTGCAATTTTAGTCCTGACGCGTGGGCTCCGGGATTCACCTTAGAAGTAGGTCGATATTATAGTCATTCTTACCATTTTCAGATTTTCTGAACGCATTCCAGATACCAAAATTAGTGTAGGTAACCTCAAATCCAAATTCACTCTTTTTGCCTTAAATTGAGCTATAGCTTGATAATTAATAAAATATTCTGGGTGTATAAAATATAGTATTTTCAATTATAATATTAATATAATATTATTAATGTCCTCCAGGAATATTTATAGAATTTTAAAAGTGAATTGGGTATTTTTGAACAATAGTAAATTTAAAACCCCTGAGCTAAAGTTGATCAATAACAATAGTTAATCGGTTTTGGCAAGCCCCAAATAGGCATTGTGTTGTGTTGTGGGCTTGAGGTTTTTAAGTTGTTGAGATATAAATTATTTTTTCTTATAAGGAGGTTAGGTGTTAGATATAAGAAAAACTTTGCAAAATTTTCGACACGAACCTAGGAAGTATTTTATTTTTTTAATTAATTATTATTAGTCTATTTTTTATAGTTTTTTGGTATCTTTACTTAGGTGATTCAAATAAACAATTTTCTTCTTTTTAGCAAAACTAATAAAATATAAGCTTTGATTATTTTTACATTTCATGATGGATTAACTTTAGATAAAAATTTTCAATTAGTTGACCTGTCACACCTTACCGCTCTGTAAGGCATAACATGATCCCGTAGAATACCTAATGAACTACTGAACTTCATCTACCGATAACTCGTTAAGTACCCTACAAGAGATTTTAAAATCATTTTCTTACTTTTTAGAAGTGGTGAGCATTTTCTAATAGGTATTAAAACATTTAATTAGAGTTTGTAAACAAGTTAAAATTTTTATCCCTTTTTATTTTTCCGCAAACTTTAGAAAAATTTCGGTAGAGTGCCGTCTGTATTTTGATAAAATAGTTATTTAAATACCTGAAAAAAACGCTTCCAATGATTTATCTCATCAACTCAACAACTTCAACATCATTTCTCAAATTCCAAAATTCAAATCCATAATTTCCAATTCAAAGATCATCCAAAATAATACTAAGTAATTTCATTCAAATTAAAACAAAATACTTTCATTCATATTTCATAAAAGATAAAACAATTTATATACATCAATCCAAAATTTACATTAGAAAAATCCAAACTAATATTATTGCAAACTTTATACAACTGTTCATAACTATTTTCTACATTTATATACATTTACATATATCAAACTAATTTTTTACAATCAAGGTATAAAATATACCCGATAAAACTTCAGGGAAGATAGCTCCACAATCCTTAGCAGATCACTCTGCTGCTCCTCTAGTCTCTATATCTGTGACAGCAATAACAGCCATCGGTGAATACTCTGACTTAGTGGTGCACAACATACTAAAATAATCGTTATGCAGAATTTAAATCATACTTATTCAAAAATTTAACTAAACATGAGATATAAATTCAAAACATTATTTATAAAATTTTAATCCAAACAATTTCATATCGAAAGTCTCAAAACAAATTTCATAAAAACACACAGTTATATCATGCTATTCGAAACATATTCATCTCAATAGCTAGAGGCTTATGAGAAGTCACATCACAAGGCTAGCTAGCTCAAATATATGGGAACCCATTCATTTTCTTCTTCTACTAGTACACACCTCAACACTTCGGCCAGAGAAGGAATCAAAATTCGAAACTGATTTCCCCCACTAGTCATGCTAGTGAGGTATTCAAATATATGGTCATGACACTGTGGTTTCAAAACTATCTTAACAATTTACTAAACATTTATTGCTATTTCAAACACAAACAATTAATCTTTCAAAAATTTAAATCAAAAGCATAATAAACCTTTCATACAATTGTATCACAATTTAATATCTCAATTCATTCAAAAATAATTTGCAGAAGAAAATTTACAGAAATTCTATGTTGTGCACAAACCTTATACGAGTCGCCTCTTGGCCTTGACTCGACACCTCGGGTTCTTTCCCAGTATTCTTTTCCACTGAAACACACAATTTCACAGTATTTCAGTATCACAATTTATCATAACTCCAAAAAAAAATTCAAATCTACTTATACCTAGCTTTAATATGCTAAACTTGACGTTCTTTAAAATTTGTATTTCGGGATTACTATTCACGATACTATTCAAGTCAATTTGTTTACTTTCTAATGCTTAATAGGTATGGGAATTCTAATTTCACCCACATATCACATTTTGGTTACCTAATTTGTTGGTTTTGGTTATTTTCTCAAATTTTCAGTCTTTCAGGCAAAATTGTAAATTTTCAATTTTGGTGTCCTGTATTGCACTATTGCATTGGTCATGTTGCTGTTAGAATTTGGCTAAGTTTTCTTCATGGAAATTGTTCCTTATTGTCTTAACTTTATTTCCCTTTTTGAATCACTCCATTTGGAGTTTTGTAGCTCAAGTTATAGCAATTTGAACATGGCTGCCGGATTGGTCTAACCCAGATTTTCTGGGCAACTAGTTTGGTTCTGGCAGTTTTAGGTCACTAACTTTGGGTGGCTAAATGACTTGGTTAAGGGCATAATTTGAGTTTGTATTCTTTATGAAAGTTATAGTACTATGTCATACCTTTCTAATTCCACAAAAATTAGGTCATTTGGACCTGCCTAGCCCAAGTTATGACCAAATGAACAAATACTGTTCATTTGGTCATTTTTGTACAGGGCAGAATACCCAATTCCGGATTTGGCCAATTTGTTCACTATGCTATGGTCACTTTCTGGGCATGATTCCTAAATTAAAAATGTGCCATTTTGTGTCCAGTTTCATTCCCAATTGGCCTCACACCAATTGGGTTGGTAAATTTTCAGTTTTGGTCCCTGAAAGGGACCTTGGTCATGCTGCCTATAGAATGACCATATCCAATCCGAATTTCAATTTGGTTCTAACACTTCCTACACATCACAATTGGTCATACATGACCATTTTTCAACTCAAACAAGGTCAAACACATCATTTGCCTAATTCTCACATTTTTATCTCCCAACTCTAGGTCAAAACCCTAACTTTCATGCTTAGCTCATTTGTTGAGATCTAAATGCATATTTAGTATTTATACACTCATTCACACTTAACTACTTCATAATTTGCATCAAAATCATTCATTCTCAAACCAAAACCCTAGCTGGCCAAAATTCACAATTGGTCTTCCCAAGATGTTTCTTTTGATTTTTAAATTGAGTTCTAGGTTAGTTAAGCTACAAACACAACTAATAAACTAAATTTTTCAAATTAGATTGCTTACCTCCACTTGGATTTGAATTCTCCAATTTCTTCAATTCTCTTCTTTTTTTCCTTTTCTTTGCTTCTTCAATCCTCTTTTCAAAGCTCAAACACAAGGTTTAACTAAGGAGTTTACACTTTCTATGGTTGAATTTATGGTTTCTTCAAGCTCAAAATGAGCTTTAATGGAGGTGAAGTGAGGGAGCTTAGAGAGAGAGAGAGCCGGCTTGGGTGAGGGAAGAAGGCAACATAAATTTTTTTTTCTTGTCTTTTCTTTTTATGTATTTTTAATCTTAAATAAATTCACAATTATCCTATAATTTTAAATTCTTAATTATTGAGTTTATTGCATCATGCATGATGTCATGCATGATGTAATAAACTTTATCAACTTTTTCTTTTTCTTTTTTTTATTTATTTTTCTTTAGTTCTTTAATTTAATTCTTGATCCCGAAATTTTCTTTTCTTCGATTTTATTGGACAGTTAGGTCAGGAGTCAGCTCTAGTTGACCAAATTGCGCCTCACCAATTCGATCCAGTTTGCAAATAATTCAATATTTCTTTCGGATCCCTGACCTAATTATTTGACCAACTTAACAATTCTTTTTCGCGATTTTCTCTTATCCACTGTGTTCTCAATAGTCCTAAGGACCGCGGCGTCACTTTTTACGGTTTGAAATTCGAGTTTAAATCGACCTCGTAGTCCTTCCTGAGAAGGTCACCCATCGTTGTGACTCTCGGCTCATTTAACCTCTTATGTTCTGTTTTTCTTATTTATACTTAACTAATTGACAATTACTAATTATTTGTGTTCAGGGCTTATCTAGTTGTCTTAGATGTGGTTCTAATCCCCTTAATTGTCCAGACCAACACCAGTCACCGGAACAGTAAAATATACCAGGCTATACAAATAGGGGTATTACAATTCTCTCCCCCACCCCCCCCCCCCTTAAAATAAATTTCGTCTCGAAATTTTATCTGATATCAATCTCTGAATAGCTGTGGATGCTATCTCCTCATGTCCTCTTCTCATTCCCAAGTAGCCTCCTAGCCCGAATGATGGTTCCACAGAACTTTTACTAACGATATCTGCTTGTTCCGTAGCTGCTTCACCTCATAAGCCAGAATCTCTATGGTTTCTTCCTCATATGTGAGGTTTGGATTCACTTCAATTTCTTCTACTGGTAGTATATGAGATGGGTCTGATCGATACCTCCTCAACATAAACACATGGAAGACATTATGTATCTTTTCTAACTCTGGAGGTAGTGCCAAATGATATGCCAAGGGACCCACTCTCTCCAGAACCTCTTATGGCCCAATGAAACGAGGACTTAGTTTCCCCTTTCTGCCGAATCTCATAATCTTCTTCCAAAGGGAAACCTTAAGGAATACTTTCTCACCCATTGCATATTCAATATCCCTTCTCTTTAAATCAATATAGGACTTTTGACATTCTGATGCAGTCTTAAGTCGATCTCTGATCAATCTGATTTTCTCCTCAGTTTGCTAAACAATTTCGGGCCCAATCATCTTCCTTTCACCTACTTCATCCCAACACAGGGGAGTTCTACATTTTCTACCATACAAAGCTTCATATGGAGGCATCCCAATGCTTGATTGGTAGCTGTTGTTGTAAGCAAACTCAATCAAAGGCAAGTGTGTGTCCCAACTGCCCTCAAATTCAATCACACAAGCCCGTAGCATGTCCTCTAAGATCTGAATTACCCTATCAGACTGGCCATCTATCTGTGGGTGGAATGTCGTACTGAAGTTCAATCTAGTTCCTAGGGCTCTCTGAAGACTACCCTAGAATCTAGAAATGAACTTAGGATCCCTGTCTGATACGATGGATGCTGGCACTCCATGTAGTCTTACTATCTCATCAATGTACAACTTGGCCAATCTTTCTAAACTATAGTCCATCCGGACTGGCAGAAAATGAGCAGACTTGGTCAGTCTGTCAACAATGACCCATACTGCATCATGACTCTTCTATGTCCTCGGAAGTCCCATCACAAAATCCATAGTTATTCTCTCCCATTTCCATTCTGGTACTAGTAGTGGATGTAACAACCCAGCTGGTACTTGATGCTCTGCCTTCACTTGCTGACAAGTTAGGCATTTGGAAAAAAATTCTGCCACATCTCTTTTCATACCCATCCACCAGTAATGCTCCTTTAGCCCTCTATACATTTTTGTGCCACCAGGGTGCATAGCAAAAGGAGACTCATGTGCTTCCTTCAAAATGATCTGCCTCAAATCAGCATCATTAGGAACGCACATTCTGCCCTGGTGAAGCAGTAGACCGTCATCTCTTATTGAGAATTCTGGTTTCTTGCCCTGCCGAACTTCTTTTAATAGCTTCTGATACTTCTGATCATTCTGAATAGCCATTCTGATCTAATCAATCAACACTGGTTGTAAATGCCATTCAACTGTTGTCTGCCCCTCGTCATTAATTTCTAAGCTGGCATGTAATGATCTCAACTCATGTACTATAGACAAAGGAGTAACCCGTAGACTTGCCATAGTCTTGCGACTTAAGGCGTCAGCCACAACATTAGCTTTCCTTGACTGATAGTCTATCAAATAATCATAGTCTTTTATCAACTTTAACCATCTCCTTTGTCTCAAATTCAACTCCTTTTGAGTGCTCAAATACTTCAAACTCTTATGATCTGTGTAGATGTAGCACTTCTTCCCATACAAATACTGTCTCCAGATCTTAACAGCGAACACTATAGCTGCAAGCTCCAAATCATGTGTTGGATAATTCCTCTCTTGCGGTTTCAGCTGGTGAGATGCATAGGCAATGACATTTCGTTCTTGCATCAATACACAGCCTAACCCATTGTGAGAAGCATCACTGTAAACTATGTATTCTTTACCCGGAGTAGGTAAAGTCAGGACTGGAGCCTCAGTCAAACACCTCTTCAATTCATCAAAACTCTATTGGCATTTATCTGTCCACTGAAATTTCACATCTTTTCGAAGTAGCTTAGTTAATGGAGATGCCAACATGGATAATCCCTTCACAAATCGATGGTAGTATCCAGCTAAACCCAGAAAACTGTGAATCTCTGTGATATTTCTGGGTGGCCTCCAATTAAGGACAGCTTCTATCTTACTTGGATCTACCTTAATGCCCTCTACTAATACTACGTGCCCCAAGAAGGATATTTCTTTCAGCCAAAATTCACACTTTGACAATTTGGCATATAGTTGTTTCTCCCTCAAAGTCTGCAGTACAATCTGCAGATGTCTGTCATGCTCTTCTGCACTCCTCGAATAGACCAATATATCATCTATGAATACTACAATAAACTGATCGAGGTATGGTCTGAAGATAGTATTCATCGGATCCATAAAAGCAGTTGGAGCATTAGTTAACCCGAGTGGCATGACCAAGAACTCATAATGGCCATAGCGGGTTCTAAAGGCAGTTTTAGGAATACTTTGCTCTTGTACTTTCAGCTGATAATAACCTGATCCCAGGTCAATTTTGGAGAACACAGCTGCACCCCTCAACTGATCAAATAAGTTATCAATGCGGGGCAATGGATATATATTCTTTATTGTCACCTTATTCAACTGTCGGTAGTTAATACATAAGCGGAGAGTGCCATCTTTCTTCTTAACAAACAACACTGGCGCTCCCCAAGGTGACACACTAGGGCGGATAAAACCCTTGTCAAGAAGCTCTTGCAACTGCACTTTCAACTCTTTCAATTCTGCTGGTGCCATTCTATATGGTGTTATAGAGATTGGGTCTACACCAGGCATAACATCAATCTCAAACTACACCTCTCTTTCTAAAGGTAATCCTAGCAATTCATCAGAAAACACATCCAGAAAGTCACATACTGTAGGGATGTCCCTCAGTGCTAGACTCCCCACTTGGGTGTCTATCACATGTGCCAAGTATGCTTCACACCCCTTTCTGATCATCCTTCTGGCTAGTGCGGCCGAAATGATGTTTGATGGCAGTAATTGCCTCTCCCCATGTATTACCACATCACAGTATAGAGGGAGATCAAAAGTGACTGTCTTCAGTCTACAGTCAATCATGGCATGATGCTTGGCTAACCAATCCATGCCCAAGATAATATCATAATCTCTAAAGGGCATTTCAATTAAATCTGACAGAAAAATATGTCCTTGGATCACCAAAGGACAGTCTCTATAGATTCTGTTGACCTGAACCTCTTGTCCTAACGGACTAGTTACTAGCACTTCAAAACCCATTTTAACACACGGAACAACAAGTGAACTGACTATGCTAGCACTAACATACGAGTGGGTTGAACCCAGATCAAACAGTACAAATACATCTTGATCAGAGATAGAGAATGTACCAGCTGCAACATCAAAAGTCTCAGCCTCTTCTCGCTGTCTCATCGTAAAAACCCTGGCTAAAGCACTTCCTTGTGCTGACTGGCCAACAGTACCCTGACTACCCAAAGCATTGCCTCTACCTCTGCCTCTTCCTCTGCCAACCGGTTGTGAACCTCTAGAAGCATGACTCTGAATAGATCCTTCTGTAGTAGTAGGAGCTGGACCAGATCCAGGGGCACTAGTGTAGTCCTTAGCAAAATGGCCCTTGCCTCCATAGTTAAAGCAGGCTCCTGTTACCCAATAGCATTCTCCCCCATGAATCTTGCCACAAGTCTCATAGGGATGGGGAGGATGTGAACCCCTGCTCAACTGCTGACCAGACTTAGGGGGTCTCTATCCAGAGAATCTGCCCCTTCCAAACCCTCCACCTCGACCTCTGCTAGGTCCCCCAAATTTCTTTTTCTTTCCAGAGGTACCACTAGGACTTTGCTCTACTGACTTTTCTCCCTTATCTTTCTCTAATTTTTCAGCTTTCTCTGATTTTTCTTTTGCTGGAGTCGCTTCTGATTCAATTCTTTTCAACTCAAGTGCCTGAGAGATGAGCTCTAAGAAATTACTGTGTCTGAATCTCACTACTTGCATCCGTAGGCTGGGCTTTAAACCCGTCTCAAATCTCTTGCACCTTTCCTTGCTGGTAGAAAGGAGACTCCCAACATAGTGGCTTAAGCGGGAGAACTCCCTCTCATATTCTGCCACTGCTCTGTTGCCTTGCTTCAAACTCAGAAATTCTTATAGTTTCTAATCCACATATGCATCTGGGACGTATTTCTGTCTGAACTCTCTGATGAAGTCATCCCAGGTTAGTACTGGTGGTTCAGCCAAGTTGTGGGGAATGGTCTTCCACCAATCATAAGCATTCTTTTGTAGCAAAGATACCGAATATTCAAATTTTAATTCATCTTGGCAGTGCAATTTCTTGAATACTTTGTCCATTCTCTCTAGCCACTGCTCTGCCTCTAGTGAGTCTACTGTACCCTTAAATTCCATGGCCCCATACTTCAACAGCTTGTCATACTGTCTGACTGGAGCTTGAGGTTGTACCACAGTAGTCTGGGGTGAAGCTTGAGCAGGCATACCCGCAGCCATTTATTGAAACATTGCCGTCATCTGCTGTGTGAACTGTGCAGGAAACTGCGGCATTTGTGGGGCTGGTGCCACTGACCCACTGACATTCTGTAGAGCTGAGGCTTCCCCTTGTGCCTCAGCTTCAACAGATTGCTCAACTGAGTGATCCCCTTCTTCCATATCAGTCTGGAGTAGGATATCTTCTTAACAAATAACACAAGGAGATTTCCCTCCGTTAGTTCATATTTATGATGTAATGCACTGTATGTAACAAATAAGGACATTGAGCAGTTGTACTTAGCAAAGAAAAGACACAATTTCACAAGTTAAAATATACTTTAAAAATTTCGCTCTAATACCACTAAAACATGTCACACCTTACCCCTCTGTAAGGTATAACATGATCCCGTAAAATACTTAATGAACTATTAAACTTCACCTACTGATAACTCATTAAGTACCCTACAAGGGATTTTAAAATCATTTTCTTACTTTTTAGAAGTGGTGAGCATTTTCTAATAGGTTTAAAACATTTAATTAGAGCTTGTAAACTAGTTAAAATTTTTGTCCCTTTTTATTTTTTCACAAATCTTAGAAAAATTTCGGCAGAGTGCCGTCTGTATTTTGATAAAACAGTTCTTCAAATACCTGAAAAAAACACTTCTAATGATTTATCTCATCAACTCAATAACTTCAATATCATTTCTCAAATTTCAAAATTCAAATCCATAATTTCCAGTTCAAAGATCATCCAAAATAATACTAAGTAATTTCATTCAAATTAAAACAAAATACTTTCATTCATATTTCATAAAAGATAAAACAATTTATATGCATCAATCCAAAATTTGCATTAGAAAAATTCAAACTAATATTATTACAAACTTTATACAACTGCTCATGACCATTTTCTACATGTACATACATTTATATACATCAAACTAATTTTTTACAATCAGGGTATAAAATATACTCGATAAAACTTCAGGGAAGATGGCTCCACAATCCTTAGCAGCTCACTCTGCTGCTCCTCTAGTCTCTATATCTGCGACAGCAATAACAGCTATCACTGAGTACTATGACTCAGTGGTGCACAACATACTAAAATAATCTTTATGCAGAATTTAAATCATACTTATTCAAAAATTTAACTAAACATGAGATATAAATTCAAAACATGATTTATAAAATTTTAATCCAAACAATTTCATATCAAAAGTCTCAAAACAAATTTCATAAAAACACACAGTTATATCATGCCATTCGAAACATATTCATCTCAATAGCCAGAGGCTTATGAGAAGTCACATCATAAGGCTAGCTAGCTCAAATATATGGGAACCCATTTATTTTCTTCTTCTACTGGCACACACCTCAACACTTCAGCCAGAGAAGGAATCAAAATTCGAAATTGATTTCCCCCACTAGTCATGCTAGTGAGGTATTCAAATATATGGTCATGACACTGTGGTTTCAAAACTATCTTAACAATTTACTAAACATTTATTGCCATTTCAAACACAAACAATTAATCTTTCAACAATTTAAATCAAAAGCATAATAAACCTTTCAATACAATTGTGTCACAATTTAATATCTCAATTCATTCAAAAATAATTTGCAGAAGAAAATTTACAGAAATTCTATGTTGTGCACAAACCTTATACGAGTCGCCTCTTGGCCTTGACTCGACACCTCGAGTTCTTTTCTGGTATTCTTTTCCACTGAAACACACAGTTTCATAATGTTTCAGTATCACAATTTATCATAACTCCAAAAATAAATTCAAATCTACTTATACCTAGCTTTAATATGCTAAACTTGACATTCTTTAAAATTTGTATTTCGGGATTACTATTCACGATACCATTCAAGTCAATTTGTTGACTTTCTAATGCTTAATAGGTATGGGAATTCTAATTTCACCCACATACCACATTTTGGTTACCTAATTTGTTGGTTTTGGTTGTTTTCTAAAATTTTCAGTCTTTCAGGCAAAATTGCAAATTTTCAATTTTGGTGTCCTGTATTGCACTGTTCCATTGGTCATGTTGCTGTTAGAATTTGGCTAAGTTTTCTTCATGGAAATTGTTCCTTATTGTCTTAACTTCATTTCCCTTTTTGAATCACTCCATTTGGAGTTTTGTAGCTCAAGTTATAGCCATTTGAACATGGTTGCCAGATTAGTCTAACCCAGATTTTCTAGGCAACTAGTTTGGTTCTGGCAGTTTTAGGTCACTAAATTTGGGTGGCTGAATGACTTGATTAAGGGCATAATTTGGGTTTGTGTTCTTCATGAAAGTTATAGTACTATGTCATACCTTTCTAATGCCATAAAAATCAGGTCATTTGGACCTGCCTAGCCCAAGTTATGGCCAAATGAACAATGTTCATTTGCTCATTTTTGTACAGGGCAGAATACCCAATTCCGGATTTGGCCAATTTGTTCACTATGCTATGGCCACTTTCTGGGCATGATTCCTAAATGAAAAATGTGTCATTTTTTGTCTAGTTTCATTCCCAATTAGCGTCACACCAATTCGGTTGGTAAATTTTCAGTTTTGATTCCTGAAAAGGACCTTGGTCATGCTGTCTGCAGAATGACCATATCCAATCCGAATTTCAATTTGGTTCTAACACTTCCTACACATCACAATTGGTCATACATGACCATTTTTCAACTCAAACAAGGTCAAACACATCATTTGGCTAATTCTCATATTTTTATCTCCCAAACCCTAAGTCAAAACCCTAACTTTCATGCTTAGCTCATTTGTTGAAATCTAAATGCATATTTAGTATTTATACACTCATTCACACTTAACTACTTCATAATTTGCATCAAAATCATTCATTCTCAAACCTAAACCCTAGCTGGCCAAAATTTACAATTGGTCCTCCCAAGATGTTTCTTTTGATTTTTAAGTTGAGTTCTAGGTTAGTTAAGCTACAAACACAACTAATAAACTAAATTTTCAAATTAGATTGCTTACCTCCACTTGGATTTGAATTCCCCAATTTCTTCAATTCTCTTCTTTTTTTCCTTTTCTTTGCTTCTTCAATCTTCTTTTCAAAGCTCAAACATAAGGTTTAACTAAGGAGTTTACACTTTCTATGGTTGAATTTATGGTTTCTTCAAGCTTAAAATGAGTTTTAATGTAGGTGAAGTGAGGGAGCTTAAAGAGAAAGAGAGCTGGCTTGGGTGAGGGAAGAAGACAACATAAATTTTTTTTTCTTTTCTTTTCTTTTTATGTATTTTTAATCTTAAATAATTCACAATTATCCTATAATTTTAAATTCTTAATTATTAAGTTTATTGCATCATGCATGATGTCATGCATGATGTAATAAACTTTATCAACTTTTTTTTTCATTTATTTTTCTTTAGTTCTTTAATTTAATTCTTGATCCCAAAATTTTCTTTTCTTTGATTTTATTGGACAGTTAGGTCAGAAATCAGCTCTAGGGGTCAATTGACCAAATTGCCCCTCACTGGTTCGATCCGGTTTGCAAATAATTCAATATTTCTTCCGGATCCCTGACCTAATTATTTGACCGACTTAACAATTCTTTTTCTTGATTTTCTCTTTTCCACTGTGTTTGCAATAGTCCTAAGGACCGCGGCGTCACATTTTATGGTTCGAAATTCGAGTTTGAATCAACCTTGCAGTCCTTCCCGAGAAGGTCATCCATCGCTGTGACTCTCGGCTCATTTAACCTCTTATGTTCTGTTTTTCTAATTTATACTTAACTAATTTACTATTACTAATTACTTGTGTTCAGGACTTATCTAGTTGTCTTAGATTTAGTTCTAATCCTCTTAATTGTCTAAACCGACACCGGTCATCGGAACAATGAAATATACCAGGCTATAAAAATAGGGGTATTACATGACCGGCTTAACTCTGGCATTAAATGAACAAGAGAGGACCATAAAAAAAAATCCCATCAAAATATAGAGCAACCCACGCCTATTGCTAAGATCGATATATATTTTTAAATTTTACAAATTCTCCTTCCACATTGAAAAACGTTTATTAGATTTTACAAATTCTCTTCCTGTGGCATTGGTTAAGTCAGGAGTGGTTCATAAGTGTATTGTCTAGTTATTTTAATTTGTTTTAGGGAGCTTAGCTCTGCTATAAACTAATAGAAAATTTAACAAACGGAAAAAAAATTCAATAGGGTCAAATAAATTTAAAAATAAATTTTGGATCAAATAAATAATTCACTTTCTAATTAACGTTCAATAATTTTCACCTAATAAAATATTATTTTTTTTAATAATAAAATATTATTTTCTTTTTTATAATAAAATATTAAAAATAATATTTTTAATATTAAATAATTTGTATTTATCCATGTTCTTAAATTTTTTTAATTTTATTTTAATTAAAAATAATAAAATTTTTTAATATTTAAAATTAGGAAAAAAATAATATTTTATTATTAGAAAAATAATATTTTATTAAGTAATGACTTATTTGGCCTTAATTTAAAAATGTGTGGGCTTATTTAGACCAAAACTTAATTTTACTTTTATTTAGTTTTTGACTGAAAGTACATGGCTTTATTTAGTTTTTTTTCATTATTAAATCACGGTGATAATTTTAAGGTTAATTTTTTTTTGGAACTATTGTTCATTTCTTTAAAAAAAATTGTAAAAGGAAAAAGGTTAAAATGATATATATAGAGACGAAATCATACGGCGAGATTATAAATTAATCTCATAGACATATGTATTGCCCTTCATTTCGGAGTGTTCAATAAGTCCTTGCAATGTGTTGGGGATAACACAGCAAAAAGGAGAATTTCACGTTAGTCTCTATAAACAAATATGTTGGCTGGAGTTGAGGCTGTGACTGTGGGGGACTTCGTGAAGAAGAGGAAAAAACGGTGCATATAAATGAAGGAATGATTGGTAGAGCCACATTTGATAAAGCCCCATTAATTATTAATTTGACGTTGATCGCACCCTCCACCATACATTTTTCAACGATATTATATAACTTTTAGAGGTAATTTTATAAATATATCATGTGAATTAATGTTTTATCGTTTAACACTATGTTTGAGACCATAAATTTGGAAATTATGAGTTTTAAAGTAATGAATATATGAATAATTTGTTTAGAAGTAATGTTTTTTTTAGAAAGTTAAGATTTTTAGTGGTTTTTAAATCTCTAAAACCCTTAATTTTTGACCCGACAAATCAATAAATTGAAAAAAGGCTTTGATATTTTATCTCATTGCCTTACTCACTTTAAAAACATTTCATACACACCCCTCAAATAGAATATTTTGAACTTCATATCATTAAATTGTTCTTCAATTCATTAACAGAGTGGTGACGTGATGAAAATAACTCGACATAGAATTAAGAAGAGAAATAAACCATTTGATACGGACATCTATAAATTATCCTTAATTTTTAAACCTAAATGTACGTAGAAAAAAAAATGCAATTAACCTATCCTTTACTGAGGAATTTTTATCTGGTGCAAACGCTGTATACACAATAATTTAATTATAATCATTAATATAGTGAGATCCACATTAGACTCATTACAATCGATGACTGCAATGAAATCGTTATATATATATTGATCTCATTATATAATTTTTTCTAACGAATACTTCAATTCTCAAAGACCATATGCAATGTCGCTGCCAGCAGAACTTTCAAATTCCCTTCATCATCATCACTCAAATTACTGTGTCATAACAGAGTTGCACCTACTCCGGTAACCCTAAATAAATACTTGAAAGCCATGGATGTTGAAGGGAGAATTGACTTTATATTCACCCATTCCTGACGACATAGCATAATAACACTACATTTCTTGCATTTTGATTTTAATTTTGATTTGATGTTTAAATTACATTTTTTTTCAATTTTGATTTATGTTAAAATTTTTTTTCAAAGAAAATAATATTTAGAAAACAGTGATTGGATTAAATTTATATTTATAATGAAAATAAAAAATAGCAAATCTATATGCAAATGCCCATCTTTAAATTATTTATAAAATTAATGCTTAAATTTCACAAATATTTTTTAAATGTAACAAAATCGAAGTAAATCATTTATTATTTAAACGAATTAAACATGCATTTATTATCATAAAAATAACAATATTTAGATGAGATACAATTTAAAAGTTTCAATAATTTATATTAACATTATCAATAGCTATAGCAATAATAAAATTTAAAATAGAGAGAGTAACGAAATTATTAAATAACTTTTTCAATAATTTATATTAACATTATCAATAGCTATGGGAATAATAAAATTTAAAATAGAGAGAGTAACGAAATTATTAAATAACTTTTTTGGTAAATTGACTATTAATTAACTTTATTACATATTAAAATATGGCTGTGGAATTAAGGGAGGATTTCGAGTTAGTCTCTAGAAAAAAATTTTTTTTTTGGTAAGATCTATTTTATGGATTTTAATATTATTATATAATATTTAAAGATAATTTTTTGTATATATATTACGTGATTTATATAGCATATTAATATTTAAAAATTTTAAATTTAAATTAAATTTTAACAAAATAACACATACTTTAAGTTTTTGTGTCCCATTATATATATATATTTTAAATTTATTAATGACATGTTTTAAAGGACAGAAAAAGAGTACAAAAAAATCGCTATGCCAGGTGGGTGGGGGTTGGTGAAAAAAGAAAATGAAAATGCTACCCACTGCCCTTGAATGAGTCAACGACCAAGACCATATGCAACGTCGCTGCCACATAAATGACAAATTATTAAGTGCATTTAGCATAAATAAAATATTATTTTTATATATATAGAAAATATTATATCTTCTCTATAAAAACTTTTAAAATAACTCAAATCTCAAATTACTGTATTGTAAATGTTAGGATTTAATTAGTATTTTACAGTGAGAAAATTATTTTTGAAAATATATTAATTATAAAACATTATCAAATAATTTAAAATTAAATTTCATAAAAATATCAGAATAATTCTGTTTTAGAATTTTTAATGTCAAATTCCATCTGTCAGTCTTAATTTCTCTCCAAAGTAGGAGCAAGTATTATTCGGTTCAAATTGAATAAATTAAAATAAATTACCTTAATTCAGTAAATAATTCGGTTCAGTTCGGTTTCATATTATAAAAATTTCAGTTATTTTGATTCGGTTTGATTTTGAAGAGAAAAAAATCGATTAAATCAAATCGAATCGAATAATTTTTTGATTTTTGAATTGATTTATTTTTATAAGAAATTTATGAATTATATGTAATTATATATATATAAATTATTTAATTTTATTAATTAATAGTTATTAGGTTCAAACTAAGATCAAAATCAGATTAAATAACTTAAAAATTAAATCTAAATTAAAAAATAATAAAAAATCAAAACTAATCAATTTGAACCGAATCAAACCAAACCGAAATAAAGCGATTCAATTCAATTTAATTTTTCATTCATTTTGATTATATTCAATTTCTAAAATATATAATTTAATTTTTATAATTTAATTCAATTTAATTCGATCCAATTCGATTTAAACCAATTTTCACCCCTATTCCAAAGGGCCACTAATGTCCTAGCACATACTGTAGCGCAAGATGCCTTTGTTTCTGTTGATCCTTTATGCGTGTAGCGCAAGATGCCTTTGTTTCTGTTGATCCTGTATGCGTGCAGCGCAAGATGCTTTACGTGTTCGGTTAGAGGACATTCCAATTAGGATGACAACGGCATATGAAAAAATTACATTGCCTAAATTCAAAGTTATTAATATTTTTAAAATTTAAAATTATTTTAAATTTAATTAAAATTTATAATTAATTATTTAAATTTATTTTAAATTTAATTATTATTATTTAAAAAATATTTAAACTTATTTAATTTTATATATTTTAAATAATATATATATATATATAAATTTTATTTTAATAATTTATATTTTAAAAATTTAATAATTTTAGAAAATATTTAAATAAAAATATAAAATTTATAAATATTATTTTAAAAAATATATATTTTATATTTAATTAAATATTTATATAAATAAGTTCAGATAACTGATGTCCAACATGTAAAATCTAAATTTAATATGTATATTATTTTTTAAATCCGAACACGATTATATAATATTTAAATCCATTTTATTAGGATTTGATCAAATCGAATATTCATAAATATATATAACTCCAACCAATAAAATAGATAATAACTTAAGTTTTATTTGTTTCAAAAAAATATTTTCTAACGTACAAGACACTCATGAAATATTTCTATAGTAAAAAAAAATTAAATTATTTTTTTAAAAAATAAAATTATTTTTTATTTTTTATATATAAATTATTTTTCATGAAATAAATGAGTCTTGATCTGAATTTATAAATTAATCAAATAAAACACTGATCCGGGAAAAACTGAGCAATGCGGTCAGTTTTTTATTTACCCTTGTAGCTTGTTGTGACTTGGTGATTTAATGCTACCAAGAAAAGGAAAATTCTTAGTATTGACCAGAAAATTTAAACACAAAATCTCATGAACAGTTTTTAAAATTACAATTAATAGAGGTAAGTAGTTATATATTTTTTTATTTCAAAAGAATATCACTTATTATATAATAATTATTTTATTGCAATTTTTTTATAAAATTATTTCATATGAATTAAATTATTATATATAAAATATATTAAATTATTTTGACTTTTATAATTTGTAAAGTTTTTTAGTATTATTTAATAATTTACTTAATAAATAATTTAACGAATATTAAAATTTTAATTTAAAAAATGAAAAATCAATTAAATTTATTTCTTTATATAAATAAATATAATATTTATGTAACCAAAAAAATAAATATAATATTTAATTAATAACTCACCAATTAAATCACTTAAAGATTAAAAAAAGAAAAAGTTACTTATAGAGCGAATGATCCATCAACTTGATCCCTCCATATCACTCCATCGTATGAAGGCTGGAACCTGAGTAAAGACGAAAGAATTCAAGACATATTAAAGCAAGTCAAGCAGTTCAACCCATTATTTTTCTCCATTTTATTTAAATTTGACTTAACATAAACTTAAAACGTAAATATATGAAACTCATATATTTAATAGATAAATTTTTATATATATCTTATATTTTGAATCATAATAAATCGAATATATAAGAAAATTCTATACGATTCCTATGTATAGTAGCACTTAGAGGCAACCAATTTCAATTTTAAACAAGTTTTCTTTGCATGCAGTTGGAAACTTTGGTTAGCCTTGTGTCAATCTTGTAATAAGAATTGCAAGTAATCAGATCTAAAACTTGTAGGCTAACTGATCATCAACATGGATAGTATGGAGAGTCGATATTGCATTTTGACTTTAATTTTGATTCTATGTTTAAATTACATTTTTTTTTCCAATTTTCATTGCATGTTTAAATTTTAATTTTTTTTTCAGAGTGTCAAAGAAAATAATATTTGGAAAACAATGATTGAATTAAATTTATATTTATAATGAAAAAAAATAGCAAAACTATATATGCAAATTTGTAGTCTTTTTAAAATTATAGATATATTACTATAAATATTAACTTTAATAAATAAGATTTAAAAATTAGTTAAACCAATGGGAGTTTATGCAAATATAGAACACGGTATATAGTTATTTATTTAACGAAAAAGTAGGATAAATTACTAACAACATATAATTTTTATTGATTTAATATTTTTAATTATTAAAAAATTTTCAATGTGGATACCATATGAAAAAAAATAAATTAAAAAGTTAGAAAAAAAAGTTATTAAAAAAAGTGAGTTTGATGAAAATTCTTTTGGGTACAGTAATATCATGGTAAAATTTCCTAAATTTTGTTACATCAACTCTTAGATTTGAATTTCAATTGTTTCCACCCATCAGTTGTAGTTGGAAGGTTAAATCGATTCTTGGATTTGAATTCTAATTGTTTCCGCCCCATCATTTGTAGTTGAAGGGTCAATTGAATAAGAAATTTTCAATGCGTTGGAAGTCATAAAAAGCAATTAGCGAAGATTAATCCATAATCATGATCCACAGATTGCCACATTAATGTTTTGTTAATAAATGTAGAGATAGTATGATAATATACAATCTCATAATATATATATATATATATATATATATATATATATATATATATAATAGAGTAGTATTTCTAAATAAATGCTACATGATGTTTTGTTTGAAAAACTCATCACGTTTCACTTTTTATTAATAACTCTCTTTTGTACTCTTTTATAATAATAATTATTTAATTCTTTTTTATATCTCTTTAATTATCAATATTATTTATAATTCTACCTTAATATTTATGATTTAAATTATTTTTTTTAAATTTAATTTTTAAAAATTAAATCTTTTTGTGATTAAATGTAATATTTAAAAATTATTTATATTAATTTTTTATAAATTTATTTATAAAAAAATATTATTTATCACATATCACCCTCCATAATAATAATAATAATAATAATAATAATAATAATAATAATAATAATAATAATAATAAAATTTAACAACAATAGCAATAATAATAAAAGATTAGTGATGGCCATTAATTTAAAAAAAATTGACTATTAATTTGTGATCTTATAATCAACTATCATATATAATTTAATCAACATTAAATTATTATATTGTTATATTTTCTATTATTTTTATTATAAAATTTTTGTTAGAAAATTTGAGAGATAAAAAGTGTAATTTATATAAAAAGTTATAAAAGTAAAATATAGAGATTTGACTTATTTATAATTAGTATGTATTAATTTTTATGTTAATAATTTAATTTTTTTATTTTACTTTTCTATGATTAATTAATACTTGTTATTATTATCATTATGGCTAACTTATAGCCATTGAATTGAAATGGCTAAATAAATAAAAAATATTTTTTATAAAAATTGAATTTTAATGCTTTTTTAACTTTTTAATTAAATAATATTTAATTAAAAAATTAAACTTTTATTTAAATGATTTTCATTTATTTGTCCATATATAGTATGTCATATGAATTATTTAATACATATCAATTACTTTTCTCTCATCAAATATTTTCATTTCACCTAAGTACTCTGAAATCTTTTTTTAATTTACTCTATTTTTTTATTATTTATTTCAAAATTATTAATTATCATTTTCAAAATTTATTTATTTAAATATATTTAATTAATATTTATTTAATTACTATTTTTTATAATTTTCTTATTTAATATTTTTTAAAATTTTTAATATTTTATTTCCTTATAATTATATATCAAATGTAATTATAACTAATATTTTGATTATTCATATTTTATTATCATTAATTTTCAATAGAAATATTTTTAAATTTTAATTAAATATTTAAATTTTTATGCATAAATTATGTCTTAACTATATTTTTATATAGAAGTAGAATTTTAAAAATAAAATATAAATTTGATTACATCGAAAATTTAAAACTACAAGAAATTTTAAAAATAACTATGAAAATTACCGACCACTGAATTTTGTTAATAATTTACAGACGATTTACAGACGAAAAAGAGAAATAAAATTTAAACTAATTTGTACTGATAAAATTATCGACTGATTACTGACGAATACTTTACCGACAACGTAATTTCATAGGTAAAAGTGGCATCCAATATTAGCGGCAAAATTAGCAATCAAATAAAAAAAAAACCCAAGAAATTTATCTTTGGCAATTACCGACTAACTCATATTTAGTCGATAATATTAAAAAAATTAAAAGAAAATTTAAAAAACTTAAAAAATTTTACATACGAAAAGTTTTCATCGGTAATTACCAACAAAATTGCTTTTCATAGGTAATATTAAGAAGAAAATAAAAAGTAAAATTTTAAAATAAATATCTACAAATTTTTCATCGATAATTACCTGCGAACCATATTTAGTCGGTAATACTAAGAAAAAAATAAAAAAAAAATTTAAAAAGCTAAAAAAATTTTACCTACGAAAAGTTTTCATCAGTAATTATCAACGAAATCGCTTTTAGTAGATAATATTAAGAAAAAAATAAAAAATGAAATTTTAAACTAAATATCTACAAATTTTTTTTTTCGGTAATTATCAACGAACTATATTTAGTTAGTGATACTAAGAAGAAAATAGAAAAGAAAAATTTTTAAAAACTTAAAAAATTTTATCTAAAAAAAGTTTTCGTCGGTAATTTTCAACAAAATCGCCTTTCATAAGTAATATTAAGAAAAAAACTAAAAATAAAATTTTAAAATAAATACCTATGAAAATTTTTCATAGTAATACTAAGAAGAAAATAGAAAAGAAAATTTTTAAAAAGCTTAAAAAATTTTACCTATGAAAAGTTTTCATCGGTAATTACTAATAAAATTACTTTTCATAGGTAATATTAAGAAGAAAATAAAAAATAAAATTTTAAAATAAATACTTTCATCGGTAATTACTAACAAACTATATTTAATTAGTAATTTGTCGGTAAATTACAAAAAGTGTGAAATTTTTACATCGTTTGTGAATAAATAAGAGGGGAGTAAGTTTATCTATAAAATGAAAGCCATTGCCTAACATAAGACAATTGTGGTATAGCCACTATGTGAGGCCTACTTTGGGCCCCACTATTAATTCTTTTTCGAAGTCAATTAAATTTTAAAAAATTAAAAATTAATTTTACATTTAAATTAAAATATTTAATATTTAATTTAAAAATAATAATAAATTTAAAAATTAAAAATTAAATTAAATTAAATTAAAATTTTAAATTAAATTAAATTGTAATTTTTAAACTAAATTTAAATTAAATTAAATTTAAAAATTAAATTAAATTTAAAAGTAAATTTAAATTAAAAAATAAATTAAATTAAAAAGTAAAAAATTAAATTAAAAAATGTAAAATAAAAATTAGCTACAAAAAGTTATCGTTAGTAAGTACCTACGAAAATTTGTTATCTTCAATAATTACTAAGGAAAAATATTATCGATAAATAGTCGATAATTTATAAGAATAAAATCTCTCATGAAATTACCTATAAAAAAATTCTAATTTACCTACGAAATAATTTGTCAATAAATTTAGCAACAATATTCTTTTAGTAGGCAAGAATTACGTATGCTAGTATTTGTGAACGAAAAAATTCCGTCGATAATTATTGATTACCAACAAAATATAGGCATATTTTATCGATAATTTTTGTAGCTATTTTTTTAAATTTCTTATAGTGTAACTACAAGGATGATTAAAAAAAAGTTACAATATTAAAATTATGAAATCTATCTTTTGAAAAATATTATATATTTTTAATCTTTATTGTATTAATAAAAAATAATGATATTTTAATATTTTAATTTTTATAAAATATATTTATCTTATATTATAAATTTATATAAAATTTTAAAGATATAATATTTTTAAAAAATAATATAATAAAATGTTATTTTTAATTAATAATAATATTATACATTTTCATTATTATTAAAAATTTCATTATTAGTAATTTAATATATTTTTATTATATTAATAATAAAAAATTATATTCATATATTTTTTAAATAATATTTTTTTCTCATTAATTTAATTTATTTTCTGTAATCTAAATACATAAATTACGAGATAAAATATAAAAATTTTATGAAATTTAAATTATTTTTTAAATAAAGTAATTTTATTACATTTTAATCAAAGTAGTCATAGAAACTACTATTAATATATGTATAAAAAGAATTAAATAGATATTTTAATTAATTACATCATAAATTAATTAAAATTTTATTATTAAAACAAATAATTTTTTTTTCAAATTAAATTAAATAAAAGAGAAATTTTAGTTGAAAATTAATTTAATAGTAATAATTTATCTTATTTAGAATGTAATTAAAAATTAAATGAAAAAAATAAAAAATATAAATTATCCATGTATAGCACGAACATTATGCTAGTTTAATGAAAATGAAAGTTTTATCTATTAAATGATATTATGGTAAACCCCATTATACGTTTTTAAAATTATACCTAAAATTTAATTCTATAAAAATCCTCTTTTGTATTAACTATTTTTTTATAAGCTAAAATTTATTTAAATTAAAGGAGTGGAGAAAAACCAGCTTGAGTAGAACCCTGAATTAAGAGATCCAACCCCAATACACCCGCCTACCAGCTAACTGCCAACCTGATGGAAAAACCTACTACAAGAGATAAACATTCTGAAAAAGAGTGACTAACAAAAACAACTAGCAGTTGTACAAACAACTAAAAGAGACAAGTGAGTTACAAAGAAGCATTCTATAAAAGAACAAAGAAGTCCTCATCTCTATTTCCACCCGATTTAGCTAGCTGGTCTGCGAGGTGGTTAGCTTCACGAAGGGCGTGTTTAAAAGTCACGCGGGGCAGCAATGAAATAAAGTTTAAAATTCACTACAACAAAAAAATATATATATATTTACTTTAACTTATTAAAAAAAAATTAAGACAAACTAAACTATTTTTTAAACAAATTAAAAAGTTCAAAATTTGATCCCATTTTTTATCGAAAAAGAAAAAAGCATAAATCATTGATAGAAACTAAGATACATGATCCCAAGCTCATCACAAAGGCTCACTTAGAGAGCCTAGCTAAACTCTGAAGCCCAGATCAAACGTGAGGCTTGCCGTCACTTGAAACCCTGAACAATTAGGGGTGGTCAGACTCGAAATCATCAACCTTGCTAAACAGAGAAGGAGAACGTCTACCTCGCCGCAGCACTAAGGATCCACTAGCTGCTGCAAAGACGTGACTTTCTTAGTTTTATAGGAATATGGACAATTATATATTTTATCATTTATTATATTTAATATTATATAATAGGCCATGGACTAGCATAAAAAATAGTCTCCTATTTTTTTCTCCTTAGATTGCTAACTTTGTAACATACCATAACCTAGACTACTTCAATTATCGAAAATATGCAAGTGGCGGCCATAATAACTTTCAAAGTCCTCTCCTCACAAATTACTCTGTTGTGACTTGCTATGAAGCACGGAAACGCACCGAGTCACGTTTCCCAGTGTCGGAAACGTTTCCGACGAGGAAACAACCTGACACGGCTGGGAAACGTTTCTGGGCCGTTTTCGAAAATATTGAAAATCGGAAACGCGTTTTCGTTAAAGAAAATAAAAAAAAAAAGAAAAAAGAAAAATGGGTAGGTTAAAATCAATTACTTCACAACATTCACCAACAGAAAAGGAAGAAGAAAAAAAGAAAAAGAAATGGAGTACCTTCAACGGCAGTCGACAGCGTCATAGTTTGCAGCGCAGGTAAGAATCGCAACACCTTTCTCTTCTTTTCTCTCTGATCTGCCATATTCACTCTTTGATATGCTCTCTCCATCCTTATCAACAGAAGAAGAAGAAGAAGAAGAAGAAGAAGAAGCAGCAGCAGCAGCCGAAGGGAGAACGTTGACAGGTACTTGGCCTTTCCTATTTTCTTTTTCTTCCTGTTTGTGAATGAGAATAATTAGGTTTATATTGGGGTTTTATTAATTTATTATTATTTAATTTATTATTTTCCTTATTATTAATTTATTATTTTCCTTTTCTAATTTCTTTCTAAAATAATTTTATTAAGCAACTTTTATTAATTAATTACAATTTTATTCCATTAATTAATTAATCATAAATTTATCAGATTTAATATCAATTTTTTTTCTCTAAATGTATATTCCATAATTAGATTTTTCTCAAACTAAATTTGAGAAGTTATCATAAATATTTTTTTTTTTTTAATATAAAAAATTTTTTCCCAAATTCACTAAAAATTTTCAAGATTTGCCATATTTTTGCAATCAACATTTTGAAGGAAATTAAGGACAAATGTAAATATATTTTTAAAGTTATTTTTAAAATTATAAAATTTCAAGTTTAAATTCTAATTAATGATAAATAAAAAAAATTCCAACATTCAAAATTTGTATTTTATATTAATATATTTTATATTTTTGTAATAATTTATATATAATGTGTTTAATATAATTTGTTTTAATGTATCGTTATATTATTTATTAAAATTTTTCATAATATAGTCAATTTATTCAATTCTATTATTTAATTCTTTAATCTTTTAATATATATTTTGCATTGTGCTTTAATCCTTAGTATATAATTTGTTTAAATAATTTGTAAATTGTATAAAATTGCATTTTCTTTTTGTCATTTTGATAGGACAATATTTGAATGGATTCTTCGAACTCAAATTCTACCTAAGCAAATAGCACTAGTGCCACTTCTTCAAAAACTAGGGAGGAAGAATTTAATCCTTTGTGGAGATATGTAACTAAACTAGAGAAAACTGGAGAAGGAGAGGGTAATTGTAAATGGATATGCAATTTTTGTGGACAAGAAAAGCAAGGGACTTATACTAGAGTAAGGGCTCATTTATTGAAAATCACTGGAAAATGGATTGGTGTGTGTAAAAAAGTAATGAATGATAGTATTTCTGAAATGAGGAAACAGGAGGATGAGGCAACAAACAATATTACCAATTCACAATCTAGGCGAGTTTCTTTGCCTATTAGTATAACTTCTATTCCTTCATTGAATATAATTGAACCAAGTATTTCAGCAGCTTTGAAGAAAAGAAGAGTTAATGATTCTCCTCTTGGTAGAGCTTTTGACTTACAAACTAGAGCTCAATTAGATGCAGAGATTGCTAGAATGTTCTACACTGGGGGTCTACCTTTTAATTTTGCTAGAAATCCTTATTATGTGAGTTCTTATTCTTTTGCTGCTAATCATGTTTTGGGTGGTTATGTGCCGCCTGGTTATAACAAATTGAGAACCACATTACTTCAGCAAGAAAGGGTAAATGTAGAGAGGTTGCTTGAAACAATTAAAAGCACTTGGTTAGAAAAGGGTGTTAGTATTGTGAGTGATGGATGGAGTGATACCCAGAGGAGGCCTTTGATTAATTTTATGGTTGTTTTTGAGTCTGGCCCCATGTTTATCAAATCTGTAGATTATTCTGGTGAAGTGAAAGATAAGCAATTTATTGCTAATTTGCTAAAAGAAGTAATTGATGAGGTGGATCATCAAAAAGTGGTACAAGTCATTACTGATAATGCTTCAAATTATAAAGGTGCTGGAAAAATCATTGAGGGAATGTTTCCACATATTTATTGGACTCCTTGTGTTGTGCACACTCTTAATCTTGCTTTGAAGAATATATGTGCAGCAAAAAATTTGGAAACTAATCAAGAAACTTATGATGTTTGTCACTGGATCACTGAAATCCATGGGGATGCTTTGCAAATCAAGAATTTTATAATGAATCATTCCATGAGGCTTGCAATTTATAATGGGTTTATGATGCATGCATTTTATATCATCATTTAGGTGTAATTTTTGCACATAATTTACCCTTGTTCATAGCTATTATTATAGATATTAACATATATTTAGTCAATTTTATAATTTTTACACTTCTTAGTTTAATTTTTGGAATTTATTTGTTTTATAGGTTAAATTTGGAGAAATTTAGTGTATTTTGATCAGAGTGATTTGGAGGAAATTAGAGTTGAATTGCAAAAATTTTTGTAGTTGAGTTAAAAAATGGCCGAGAGCTTCACAACCTGCAGCACAACCGATTTAGCTTATGTCGCAGGTTGTGTCGATCGTCAGATATTCAGGCCATAGGTTACACAACCCGCGACACAACCGATTCAGCTTATGTCGTTTTTACTGGAAATGGCTGATGTGGCATTTTTGTTACTCTGATTTTATACCTCACTTTCTCTGGAATCTTCCACCTTTTTACCCATTCTAGGGCAGACCTCCAACCCATATAAATCCTCCTTTATCATTTTCTTTCCAAAAGGAGGAAGGGAGGCATTTTTTTGGCAAGAAAGAAGGAGAGAAAGAGAGGAGCACGTGAAGGTAGCAAGATAGAATACAGAGGGCGTTCGCAACTCTCCAAAGAATTGATACTTCACCATTCTTCTGGGTTTTTCTATTCCTTAACTTAGATTTCCATTATTTCTTCATTTATACACTTGGATTTGACTTGAAACTATGATTTGTGAGTAGTTATTTGAGATTCTAGAGATGGGTTTGTAAATATTGCTTTGTATTGTGGTTTTGAACTGATTTAGTCCTTTAAATGAGGTTTGTTACATTTTGATTTATTGCTTGTGAGCTTGTTGCCTTGCTTGATGAATGGGCCCTCATTAAGTTAAGCTTTAATCCTTAATAGATGGACTGAAAAGTGAATATTTGGGATAGATAATCTTGCAATAAACTTAGTTTTCTTAGTGTTAGAGATGAGCTAAGAGGATTAAGGGGACTTTCCAAAATCAATTAAAGCTTTAATTGGGTTTTTGTTAGGTTTGAGATACTGTGAAAACAGGGTTTGATTTAATGAAAACCAACTTTGAAATGCTTGAAAAAGGTTTCAAAAATTCAAGAATTGATTTCCCTCAAAATTGCAATTCTCATATGTTTGGCTAAATTAGGGATAAACCACATGCAAACAATATTGAAAACCCAATCTCTAGAATCACTTTAATTTTTATTAAATTTAGATTTAATTCCTCCCAATTTCATAAATAGAAATTTCAAATTAAATTTTGATAATGTAGTTTAATTAATTTAGTTAATTGTTTGATTTAGCTTAAATTCCTCAAATATCAATCTTAAATTTTAAATTTCATTTTATATCTTTAAATTTTGCCATTCTAATTAGCTTATCCTTTTATTTCCAATTTAAGCACAATTCCCTGTGGGATCGATATCATTTTTTTTAAAACTATACTACTGTGACCCGTGCACTTGCGGACACACCACCAAGTTTTTGGCGCCGTTGCCGGGGAATTGTTTGTTTTTAAGTTGGATTTTAATTGTTTTAAGCTGATTAGAATTTTTATTTTCTTTTATTTTCACTACTATTCCTTGTGTTTTTCAGGTACTTTTCTTGTTTATGAGACGATTGAAAAGCACAAGTGACACTGAATTGTTGTTCAATCCTGAAATTGAAAAATTCTGTCGAGCCAACAAAAAGGAATACAAGAGAAGAAAGGAAGCAGAAAAAGAAGAACAACAAAGATTTGAGCAAGAGGAGACAATTGAAAATATGGAGAATCAAAATAGAGCTATTGGTGGAAACAATGGAGGAAATGAGCAAAATAGACAAAATGAAGTTGTTAATCAAAATGATCATCAGAGAAGATCCATGTTGGATTATGCTTTTCCTAGATGTGCTGATGTGAGAGATAACAGACCTATCATTGGAGCTAATCAATTTGAGTTAAATACTGGTCTCATTCAAATGGTTCAGAATTCACAATTTGGAGGTAGTCCACTTGAAAATCCTCATTCTCATTTGAAGAAATTCTTGATGATATGTGGTACACAAAGGCAGCCTGGAGTTTCAGATGAAGTGATTCGGCTCACCTTATTTCCATTCTCTCTTCTGATTGACATTGGAGTGGTATGACTCACTTCCACAAGCTACTATAGCTACTTGGGAGCAGTTATCTCAAGCTTTTCTATCTCAGTTTTTTCCACCTGGGAAGACCACTCATTTGAGGAATTTGATGGTAGCTTTTAAGCCAAGGGATGATGAAACTTTGTATGAATCTTGGATGAGATTTAAGGAGCTTGAAAGGCAATGTCCTCATCATGAAATACCCAAATGGATGATTGTTCATAATTTCTACACTAGAGTTACTCCAGCCATAAGAAACACAATTGATTCACAAGCAGGAGGAGATTTCATGAGAATAACAAGTGAAGAATGCTATGATCTATTAGAGAAGATTGCTCATAATACCCATTTGTGGGGAAATCCTAGAGCACTTGAGCCAAAGAAAGCTGGAATTTATGAACTTGACTCAGTTAGTTACATGAATGCAAGATTTGATCAGTTGACTCAACTTCTTAGTGATTTTTTCACAAAGGCAACAACCTCAACTCCTACAACTATGCAACAAGTTGCCTACACAGATGGAACCCAAAGTTGTGGAGTTGATTACTCTTCTTATGGTGATGATTATTTGCAAGAACAAGCTGCTTATGCAGGAGGTTATCAACAGAAACCTATGGGAAATTCTTACTCTAATATGAACAACTCAACATGGAGGCCACAAGCAAATTTTGCTCAACAAGGTCAAAGCTCAAACTATGCTCATAACCAGCAGTATATGTAGCAGAATAGGCCTCAATTTCAGCCTCAATTTCAGCCCATAAGGCAGCCACAACCTAGATATCAAGCAAGAGCACAACAATCCCTTCCACCTCATGAACCGAAGCCAACCTTGGAAAGCATGATGGAAAAATTTTTTGCTGAACAAAGCAAGATGAATAGCAAATTGGAGGAAGAAATGCAACACATGAGACAAACTATGCATCAATTACAAGTTCATAATCGTATGTTGGAGACTCAATTGGCTCAACAAGCAAGCTCATCAGGAAGCAAATCCTATGGGAAACTACCTAGCCAACCACAAAACCCTCATGAACAATGTAAGGTTGTGACCTTGAGAAGTGGTAAGAAAGTTGGTCAAGAGAGTGAAAATAAGAGAGAAGAAAAAGAGAGCACAAAAGAAGAAAATTCAGTTGAGAGCAAGAAAAATGAAAAATAAGAAGAAAGCAAAAGTGAGCAAGATGAGGGAGAGAAACCATACATCCCACTTGATCCTTACAAGCCCACCCTTCCCTACCCTCAAAAATTCATCAAGCATAAGCTAGACAAACAATTTGGCAAATTCCTTGAAGTGCTAAAGAAGTTGTATATCAATGTGCCATTCACTGAGGCACTATCCCAAATGCCAAGTTATGCCAAGTTTTTGAAGGAGATTCTTACCAACAAGAGAAGGCTAGAAGATTATGACACCATCAACTTGGGAGAGCAATGTAGTGCTATAATTCAGAAGAAGTTACCTCCCAAACTCAAAGATCCGGGTGTGTTTTTCATCCCTTGTCATATAGGTGATAATTGTGTGGAAAATGCCTTATGTGACCTTGGAGCTAGTGTCAGCCTAATGCCACTTTCAATATATGAGAAGCTGAATATGGGAGAGTTAAAGCCCACAAACATGTATCTTTCATTGGCTGACCGTTCAATTAAGTATCCAGAAGGCATTCTAGAAAATGTGCCTATCAAGGTTGGGAAATTCTACATTCCGGTGGACTTTGTCATTTTAGATATGGAAGAAGACACAAAAGTTCCTATCTTACTAGGAAGACCCTTTTTGGCAACAGCTGGTGCATTAATTGATGTAAAGGGTGAGAAATTGACACTTAGAGTGGGAGATGATCAAATGATATTCAACATCAATCCTGCCATGAAAAGGAAAGACATTATTAATGAAATTGTTCAAGAGCATTTTAGAAAAAGCTGTCCACAAGACCCTCTTGAAAATTGCTTAGTCCATGGTGGGAGCATTGATGATGATAATCACAACATAGCTGCTTTTGCACAATACTTGGAGAGTTCTCCACCACATCCTGAAGCCACAAATTTTCAATTTGAAGAAGTGCAAACTTTGGAGATTAAACCACCATCATTAAAGGTAGAGGATGCCCCAAAGGTAGATCTTAAACCTCTTCCTTCCAACCTCAGGTATGCTTTTCTTGGACCAAATGGAACATATCCTGTTATAATTAATGCATGTTTGAGTGATATTGAGATTGACAAATTGTTGAGAGTTTTGAGAGAATATAGAAAAGTTTTGGGTAATGCAATTGATGATATAAAGGGAATAAGTCCAACAGTCTGTATGCATAGGATTTTCCTAGAGCCAAATAGTAAACCTTCCATTGAACACCAAAGAAGATTGAATCCTACAATGAAGGATGTTGTGAAAAAGAAAATCCTAAAATTACCAGCTGCTGGAATTATTTACCCCATTTCTGACAGTGAGTGGGTGAGTCCTGTGCATGTTGTACCAAAAAAAGGTGGGGTGATAGTTGTTAAAAATGAGAATAATGAATTGATACCCACTAGAACTGTTACAGGCTGGAGAATGTGCATAGACTATAGGAAGTTGAACAATGCTATAAGAAAAGACCATTTTCCCCTTCCATTTATTGATCAAATGTTAGAGAGATTAGCCAAGCATTCATTCTTTTGTTACTTAGATGGATATTCTGGTTTCTTTCAAATTCCAATCCATCCTGATGACCAAGAAAAAACTATCTTTACTTGTCCCTATGGCACCTTTGCCTATCGAAGGATGCCATTCGGATTGTGTAATGTGCCTGGCACCTTTCAAAGGTGCATGATGGCCATTTTTTCTGATTTTATTGAAGAAATTATGAAGGTCTTCATGGATGACTTTTCAATATATGGAACTAATTTTGATTCATGCTTGACTAATTTGTTTAAAATCTTGCAGAGGTGTGCTGATAATGATCTGGTGTTGAATTGGGAGAAATGCCACTTTATGGTCCAAGAGGGAATCGTTTTAGGGCATTTGATCTCAAACAGGGGAATAGAAGTAGATAGAGCCAAAATAGAAATTATTGAAAAAATGCCCCCTCCAACTACTGTCAAAGAAGCGCGGAGTTTTCTTGGACATGCCGGGTTTTACTGGCGATTTATTCATGATTTTTCTAAACTTGCTAAACCCTTAACAAATCTTTTGAATCATGATGTTAAATTTGATTTTAATCAAGATTGTATGGTTGCTTTTTGCAGGTTAAAGACGGCATTAACAACAGCTCCTATCATGCAACCCCCGGATTGGACTTTGCCATTCGAAATCATGTGTGATGCATGCGAGTTTGCTGTTGGAGCTGTCCTTAGCCAGCGAAAAAATAGAAAACCTTGTGCCATTTACTATGCAAGTTGAACCCTTGATGAAGCTCAAGTTAATTATGCTACAACTGAAAAGGAGTTCCTTGCGGTAGTATTTACACTCAATAAATTTCGTTCTTATTTGGTCAACTCAAAGGTAATAGTTTTCACTGATCATGCAGCAACAAGGGATTTAAAGAGCAAGAAAGAAGCTAAATCTAGGTTGATTAGATGGATTTTGTTACTTCAAGAATTTGATTTAGAAATAAGAGATAAAAAAAGTGTTGAGAATATGGTGGCTGATCACCTTTCTAGGATAAAAACTGAAAATAAAGATGATGATATTGTGCCAATTGATGAGTTTTTTTATGAATGAGCAGTTGTATGTGTTGAAATCTGCACTTCCATGGTTTGCTGATATTGTGAATTTCTTGTCTTGTGGTGTTTTGCCACCTGATTTATCTTGGCAGCAAAAGAAAAGATTCTTGCATGATGTTAAATTTTATTCTTGGGAAGAGCCTCTTTTGTTTAGGAGATGTAATGATGGAATAATTAGGAGATGTATACCAGAGGAAGAAATAAATGATGTTATTTACCATTGTCATTCTTCTGAATATGGTGGTCATTTTAGTGTCTCAAAAACTGTTAAAAAAGTCTTGACATCAGGTTTCTATTGGCCTAATATGTTTAGACATGTGAGAGATTTTGTAAGCAAGTGTGATAGGTGTCAAAGGGTAGGCAACATTTCCAAGAGAGATGAGATGCCCCAACAGTCCATATTAGAAGTTGAATTATTTGATGTGTGGGGAATTGATTTCATGGGGCCATTTCCATCTTCTTATGGGAATAAATATATCTTGGTAGGGGTGGACTATGTATCTAAATGGGTAGAAGCTATTGCTACACTTATCAATGATGCAAAAGTTGTGGTGAAATTTCTGAAAAAATTTGTTTTAACCAGATTTGGTGCCCCATGTGCCATAATCAGTGATGGTGGTAGCCATTTTTGCAACCACCAATTTGAAAAATTGATGAGAAAATATGGGGTAAAGCATAGGATTGCCACACCATATCACCCTCAAACAAATGGCCAAGTAGAAATCACAAATAGAGAAATTAAGCAAATCTTGGAGAAAACTGTCAACAAGTCCTGAAAAGATTGGTCTCTTAAATTAGATGACACTCTTTGGGCATATAGAACAGCCTTTAAAACCCCCATAGGAACTACACCTTATAGGTTAGTTTTTGAGAAATCATGCCATTTGCCCGTAGAGTTAGAACATAAAGCTTATTGGGCCATAAGAGCAATCAATTTTGATTTACAAGCTGCTGGACACAAAAGACTTTTGGAACTTGATGAGTTAGAAGAATTGAGACTTGATGCTTATGAAAATGCTAGGATCTATAAAGAAAGAACTAAAAAATGGCATGATAAGCATATCAAGAAAAAGGACTTTAAAGAAGGAGATTTGGTTCTCTTATTCAATTCAAGGTTGAAATTTTTTCCAGGAAAATTAAAATCAAGGTGGTCAGGTCCATTTAAAGTTGTAAAAGTTTTCCCTCATGGTGCTGTGGAAATTTTTGGTGAAAAATCTAGTAATTTCAAAGTAAATGGGCAAAGGTTGAGGCATTATTTAGTCAGTGAGCCAATTGAGAAGATAGCAACCTGCTATCTCTCTCATTCTCCATAAAAAAAAAAAAAATCTTGAGTGAGTAAGGTCAAGCTAAAGACCTAAACTTAGCATTTTTGGGCATAACTCACAATTTTTCATTGATTCTTTATTTTCATATATATTTGTTTTAAGTTTTTCTATACTCTTTATTCAGAGTTTGACATTGTTCTTATTTTCTTGTGCAGATGGGATATAATTCATTGCAAGCAAATGAGCATAAAAAATTTTTTTGTTTTAGTTCTAGCTTTAAATTTTAGCTTTAAATTTTAGCTTTAAATTTTGGTTTTAAATTTGTTCACTTATAATTTTCATCTTTCTATTGTTGAGTATTTGTTGGTGGATATTGCTGGACTCATTGCCCTTTTTGTTGATTTTAAGAGAAAATTTTTCCAAATTTTGACATCTTGGTTTAAAAGGAAAATTATTTGAATGTGGATGTGTGAATTGGTGCTTTGAAAAATTATTTTATGAGTATTTGATGATCATAATAGGTTGAACAATTAGAATTCATGTTATGAAGATCTAATCCTTTGAAATCTAATTTGTTTTCATTTTTCAGGTACTATGAAATTTTGTCAAATTTGGGTAGCAGATTTCACAACCTGCGACATAACCGATTTTGGTTGTGTCGTCGCTTGTGTTCACTGGGCACATTTTGGGCAGATTATTTCACAACCTGCGACATAACCGATTTTGGTTGTGTCGTCGCTTATGTTCACTGGGCACATTTTGGGCAGATTATTTCACAACCTGCGAGGTTTGTTTTGCAGGTTAAGAACCCACTTCACCGGAATGGGCCAGCAACTACCCCAAGCCCAAAAGCCTACTAACCCATTTTGATAAAAATAATAATAATAATAATAATAATAATAATAATAATAATAATAATAATTATTATTATTATTATTATTATTATTATTATTATTATTATTATTATTATTATAATAATAAAATAAAACAAACTAACTAAAACCCAAACCCAAAGCCCATAACCCATAGCCCAAGCCTAAAACCTAAACCCATAGCCCAAGCCTAAAACCCAAACCCTTAGCCCATAACCCGATAACCCCATTCCCTCCTTCTTCCTCTCGGCATAGGCCCCAACACAACCCTCCTCTTCACCGTCACCTCCACCACCCACCATCTAAACCAGCATTTTCCTTCTTTCCTCTTCTACTTCTTTCCATTCTTCTTCTTTTTCAGTCCCTCCCTTCCATTTCGCCATGCCCGATTCCCCACTCTCCTTCGAAAACTCCCCTCCCCATTCCTCACACCCTACGCCGCAACCCCAAACCACCCAACCCATGACTGCCGACTCACCGGCAACCCATTCTGGTGATGCCCCCATTGCTACATACAAGAAGAAAAAAGCAAAAAGCATTAAGCCACACAAAACAACAAGTGGCGCCAAGAGGAAGAAACCCGAACAACCCACACCACCTCACCCAGTCCCGCCGCCAACTTCTGCCATACCTGATGTTCGCCGTGGAATCCCAAAATCAGCGGTCAAGCGCCCAAGGACATCTAAAGGTAACTTCACCATTCCTTCATCTTTGCCTACTGCTAGATAATGGGTGTTGCCTATTGCCAAAATGAAAAGAAACAAGACAAGAATCGAAGCTCAAAAAATGGTTCAGACTCGGTATTTGGATGTGTTTACACTTAAATCTTTGAAAATATATGATGAAATGCAGACTTTGTTGGATGCTTTAGGTTGGGTGCGATTTGCCCATAAGCAGGAACTGGTTTACCCCACTCTAGTGCAGGAATTTATGGCCTCCCTGTCCACTAGTAAGCATAAATATGACTTGGATAATGACTTGACAATCAATTTTAGATGCCTTGGTCAAGATAGGGTGCTGTCTATGGATGATTTTCATCATATATTCAGGTTTCCCCCTGATGGTTTGCTCAAAATGCCTACTAGCCGAAGGGATTATAATGGGTATGAATTTTGGCAGCAAATAGCACCCTCAGCAGGTGTTTTCAAACCGGGGCACAGTAAGGCCTCTAAAATTGAGAGTCACTCCTTGAGATTGCTTCAAAGATTAATTGCAAATACAATTTTAGGAAGAGGAACTAGTGTTGGCACAATTTCTCAGTATAACTTATTCTTTTTGTGGTGTGCAAAAACTGGTAAAAAGGCTTCACCTGGTTATTACTTTTGCCGTCATGTGATCCGCCAAACTACTAGGGGTACTGGTAACATTGTGTTTGGAGGTTTGGTCACACCCATTGCACATTATTTTGGTTTTAATCCTCAAGTTCACAAGTGTGCTGCTGTTACAACTGGTTTGCTATATTTGGATGGACCTCATTTGGCCAACCAAAAATTTTGTATAAAAAATGAGGCTACACAGCTTTATGAGATTCCTGCACCAACAGCAACACTACCAGGCTCCCCTACTACAATTAGCTCCTCCTCAGCATCTGAGAAACCATCTGAGCAGCCTTTTTCACAACCTCCACGCCAGGCTCCACCAGCTGCACAACCTGCTTCATCAACAGCTTCTGGACCCTCCATAGCCACCCTTCTGACATTCATAGAGAATCTCAGTGATGAGATCTACTCCTTTCGGCAAATGACAGATGTCTCTTTTCAAACATTAAGGGATTTAGCTGATATATATTTGGATAGAAGTGCTGAAATGCAAGACGAGTTGAAAGTCATGCGAGCTAAGCTAGAGCAGATCGAAACTAACCAGGCACTCATTTTGAGCATCATTTCTCCACCACAACCACCAAAAGCACCACCACCTCCACAAGATGGCAAGGGCAAAGGAGTTCTCATACATGACTGACCAGCTTTTATTTTTAGTTTACATTTCATGCCTTTATTTTCGTTGCTTAGTTAATTGGTGTTTTTAACTTGTTTAGTTAATATTTTACTTGTGTTACTTTTCTTTCACTTGAAACATTGCTTATTCAGTTTTTTTTAGTTCCTCATACGAACATTTTTCTTTTGAATCTTTAGTATTTTGCTCGCTTGCTTTGATATGCTACTTCGGATTTACACTTGATGGTTATATTTTTGAGCTTAACCTCCATATTTCAACTTTTTGAGTTTCAATTGCTTTAATCGATTCCATTCCACCGTTTCTTTTGCAATGAGTGCAGCAGTTGTCCAAATTTTATTTACTTAAATTGGCTGCACGTTCAATGAGGTAACAATTCTTATCTCAACTTGTGTCATTTTCTACACAAGTTGTGCTATCACTTATGAAACAGGGTAATAATTCTTTATGCACATATGAGCCACCCATTTTCTGCACATATAGCCAAATTATCCCATTCCTTGCAATCTTTTAACATTGAGGACAATGTTCATTCTGAGTATGGGGGAGAGGGTAAATTTTTTTGCAAAAATTATTTTTCCTTTTCATTTGCATATAGTGACATACTCATTCATTACTTCATACTTGTACATATTCACTTATATACACTGCATATAGCTTCATACACTTAGTTATGCATACTTAGTTGCATATAGGTTCATTATACATTTAGACATTCATGCATTTCATTTATTCATTTAAAATTTTTGAATTTTTTTAAACCAGTCTTTGAATTCCATAAGCTACTTATTCAAGCAATCCAACTTGCCTTTAGATGGTTAGTGGAATGAAAGTTCCAGCTGGGTACAAAGTCTTAAGCATTATTCTTTCTCTTACTTAATAGCTAAAAATTAATATATTCATCTAGATATGCAGATTCTGATTAGTTATTTTGAGTTTTAAGTGTCTAAATAAGCCTTTAAGGAAGAAAATAGTCATTGTCGTCTCACCTTTCCTAGAACAAGCATTTTAGATCTTTCAAAGCGAAATTTTTAACTTGCATTTGATAAGAATATGATTTAGGCATTCCTTCATATTTTAAACCTCACATTTAGCCTTAACCTACCTTAATCTCATTTCAACCCTTGCAAACCCCCTTGAACCTTAATTCTCTAATTTCTTTGGAACCCAAATCATTTACCTAGCCATTAAACCTAAACACTACCACCTATTTATGAGAATAATATTTTAGCAATTAAGTGCATAAAAAAATATATAATGATATAAAAAAAATAAAAAAAAAAATTGGAGGATTGAAACATCTTGAAAAGTGCTATAATAATTGTAAAAAAAAAAAGAAATGAAAAAAAAAAGGTCACCAAAATGTCCCAAAGGTAATTTTGGGTGTGATGTGAAATAGGGACACATACAAAATCAAAAAAATAAATAAATAAAAAAAAGTATAAAAGTAGTCCCTTTATATAATCATTGTGATAGCACTTGAGATTCATTGTGAATTTCTTTCCTCTTGATAAAAAATTTTATTATAAAAAAAAATGAAAAAAAAAAGGATGCACTTTGAGTTTCATGATTAATATTATTTTCATATTTTGTTTATCTTATTCTCTTTCTTTGTTAACCATAATTTTACCCTATTGGACCACATTACAACCCTTAAAAAGACCTAATGATTCTTTGAAAAATGCTTGTTATATTAGTAGAGTTAGATCTTTTATGCTTGCATATGGGTTTGGCAATATAATCTTCCATACATTACTCACCATCTATTTGAGACACATTGGCTATCTATTTCATTTAGGTTTGTTTTGGCACAATTGACTCTTGTAGCTGGTTGGTATTTGTTGCTTTGGTTGATTGGTTAATTCTTAGCTATTCTGTAATTGTTGAGAGTGATTGCTTCATTCTTTGTGCTTCGCTGGTGGAAATTTGGAATGTTGGTGGCTAGGGGTAAGTTGGTGGTTTGGATTAGTGATTTTTGTGTTTTCAAAGACTGATTCTTTCCCTTCCAAATGAGTTTTAATGAAATTTTGCTTGGGGACGAGCAAGAGTTTGAGTATGGGGGAATTTGATGCATGCATTTTATATCATCATTTAGGTGTAATTTTTGTACATAATTTACCCTTGTTCATAGCTATTATTATAGATATTAGCATATATTTAGTCAATTTTATAATTTTTACACTTCTTAGTTTAATTTTTGGAATTTATTTGTTTTGTAGGTTAAATTTGGAGAAATTTGGTGTATTTTGATCAGAGTAGCCATTTGGAGGAAATTAGAGTTGAATTGCAAAAATTTTTGAAGTTGAGTTAAAAAATGGCCGAAGCTTCACAACCTGCAACACAACCGATTTAGCTTATGTCACAAGTTGTGTCGATCATCAGATATTCAGGCCGTAGGTTACACAACATGCGACACAACCCGCGACACAACCGATTCAGCTTATGTCGTTTTTACTGGAAATGGCTGACGTGGCATTTTTGTTACTATGATTTCATACCTCACTTTCTCTGGAATCTTCCACCTTTTTACCCATTCTAGGGCAGACCTCCAACCCATATAAAACCTCCTTTATCATTTTCTTTCCAAAAGGAGGAAGGGAGGCATTTTTTTAGCAGGAAAGAAGGAGAGAAAGAGAGGAGCAAGTGAAGGTAGCAGCAGCAATAGCAGAGGACGTTCTGCAACTCTCCAGCAGCTGATACTTCACCATTCTTCTGGGTTTTTCTATTCCTTAACTTAGATTTCCATTATTTCTTCATTTATACACTTGGATTTGACTTGAAACTATGATTTGTGAGTAGTTATTTGAGATTCTAGAGATGGGTTTGTAAATATTGCTTTGTATTGTGGTTTTGAACTGATTTAGTCCTTTAAATGAGGTTTGTTACATTTTGATTTATTGCTTGTGAGCTTGTTGCCTTGCTTGATGAATGGGCCCTTATTAAGTTAAGCTTTAATCCTTAATAGATGGACTGAAAAGTGAATATTTGGGATAGATAATCTTGCAATAAACTTAGTTTTCTTGGTGTTAGAGATAAGCTAAGAGGATTAAGGGGACTTTCTAAAATCAATTAGAGCTTTAATTGGGTTTTTGTTAGGTTTGAAATACCGTGAAAACAGGGTTTGATTTAATGAAAACCAACTTTGAAATGCTTGAAAAGGTTTCAAAAATTCAAGAATTGATTTCCCTCAAAATTGCAATTCTCATATGTTTGGCTAAATTAGGGATAAATCACATGCAAACAATATTGAAAACCCAATCTCTAGAATCACTTTAATTTTTATTAAATTTAGATTTAATTCCTCCCAATTTCATAAATAGAAATTTCAAATTAAATTTTGATAATGTAGTTTAATTAATTTAGTTAATTATTTGATTTAGCTTAAATTCCTCAAATATCAATCTTAAATTTTAAATTTCATTTTATATCTTTAAATTTTGCCATTCTAATTAGTTTATCCTTTTATTTCCAATTTAAGCACAATTCCCTGTGGGAATGATATTATTTTTTTTAAAACTATACTACTGTGACCCGTGCACTTGCGGACACACCATCAGTTTAGCCCTTTGAAATTGTTTTCAGTTGCTGACACTCGTTTTGCTTCTATTGTTGTGATGCTTAAAAGATTTAAACTTATTAGGCGTGCTTTAGAAGCAATGGTTATGAGTGATCAATGGGCACAATACCGAGAAGATGACCAAGGCAAAGCTAGATTTGTTTGTGATAAAGTGGTAGATGAGGATTGGTGGGAAAAGGTTGATTACATCATTGCTTTTACTGGGCCCATTTATGACATGATCAGAGTTTATGACACAGACAAACCATGCCTTCATTTGGTTTATGATTTGTGGGATTCTATGATTAAAAAGGTGAAGCAAGTTATTTTTTATCTTGAAGGAAAGCAAGCAGATGGGTTTTCTCCTTTTTATTATGTGGTTCATCGAATTCTTGTTGATCATTGGGCAAAAAGCAACACTCCCCTTCATTGTTTAGCCCATTCATTAAATCCAAAGTAAATTTCTAACTCACATACTCATTTTCTTGTTATAATTTTTTTTTATTATTTTCTGAATTTATTTTCTTATTTTTGAAGATTTTATAGTGAAAAATAGCTTCAAGAGGGAGAAGGTAGAGTGCCTCCTCATATGGATGGAGAAGTATCATCTGAGAGAATTAAATGCTTTAGGAGGATTTTTTCTAATGAAGATGAGCGAATTAGAGCAAATGATGAATTTTCAAATTTTTCTTTGAAAAGTGGACCTTTTTCTGATCCTGATTCTATTGGAAGTATGTATGTTACAGATTCTAGGAAATGGTGAGCATATTTTGGTTCTAATGCACCTTTACTTCAAAGGTTGGCTTTTAAAGTGCTTGGACAACCTACTTCCTCCTCTTGTTGTGAAAGAAATTGGAGTATTTATTCCTTCATTCATTCATGTAGAAGGAATAAATTAACTCCAAAACGTGTAGAGGAGTTGGTTTTTATCCATAATAATCTTCGTCTTCTGTCGAGAAACTCCTCCCAATATTATGATGAGAAGAAAAAATTGTGGAATGTTGGTGGTGATCAATTTAGGAGTATGGAAGATGTGGGAGTTCTTGAATTTGCCGACCTTTCATTGGATGAACCAGAGTTAGAGTCTGTTTTGTTTAATGAAAATGCAACTACAAGCATGGAGAAGGAGAATGAGAAAGACAGTGAAATTGAGGAAATGTCATAAATTTCATTATCTTTTCTTTTTTAACATTTGAATGTGTTGTAGTTAATATTTATTTCTTATAAGTATGAAACTTCTAAATATGTATTTTTATAGTTGAATTTAAATGTTGATTTGAACTTTATTTATTATTGAACATCTTTCATGATATATATATATATATATATATATATATTTATAAATATACGCATATATTTTTTATATTCACACGTTTCCCCCATGTTTCCGTTTCCTATATTTTTTAAAATGCCGTTTCCCCGTGTCCGCTTTTCCGTTTCCGTGCTACATAGGTGACTTGTGAGGAAGACTTAAACCTACCCCAATAACTCTAGTAAAGACTCGAAAGCCATGGACGTAGAATTGACTTATATTCACCCATTCCTTACGACACAACAAGTCAAGCAGGTCACCCTCATTGTTAGTCTTCCTTAAGTTACCATCAAAGCAGCTGTTTACAGTTTATTTAATGAATGGCTATAATTCAATCTCCAAGATCCAACGGTTGCATGTAACGTATTATACGGAAAATTCTTGCCTTAATCCATATGAATCCAAGTGTTAGAAAATCAAAATGACCCTAATCATATTAGACAACCTCGCTAAACAGAGAAGGAGAAACATCTCCCTCGCCGCAGCACCAAGGATCCACTAGCTGCTGCAAAGTCGTGACTTTCTTAGTTTTATAGGAATATGGACAATTATATATTTTATCATTTATTATTTATATTTAATGTTATATAATAGGCCATGGACTTGCATAAATAATAGTCTCCTATTTTTGTCCCCTTAGATTACTAATTTTGTGATATACCGTAATCTAGACTACTTCAATTATCGAAAATATGCAAGTGGCGGCCATAATAACTTTCAAAGTCCTCTCCTCACAAATTACTCTGTTGTGACTTGTGAGGAAGACTTAAACCTACCCAGTAACTCAAATAAAGACTCGAAAGCCATGGACGTAGAATTGATATTCACCCATTCCTTAACGACACAACAAGTCAAGCAGGTCAGCCTCATTGTTAGTCTTCCTTAAGTTACCATCAAAGCAGCTGTTTACAGTTTATTTAATGAATGGCTATAATTCAATCTCCAAGATCCAACGGTTGCATGTAATGTATTATACGGAAAATTCTTGCCTTAATCCATATGAATCCATGTGTTAGAAAATCAATATGACCCTAATCATATTAGACAACCTCGCTAAACAGAGAAGGAGAAACATCTCCCTCGCCGCAGCACCAAGGATCCACTAGCTGCTGCAAAGTCGTGACTTTCTTAGTTTTATAGGAATATGGACAATTATATATTTTATCATTTATTATTTATATTTAATATTATATAATAGGCCATGGACTTGCATAAATAATAGTCTCCTATTTTTGTCCCCTTAGATTACTAATTTTGTGATATACCGTAACCTAGACTACTTCAATTATCGAAAATATGCAGGTGGCGGCCATAATCACTTTCAAAGTCCTCTCCTCACAAATTACTCTGTTGTGACTTGTGAGGAAGACTTAAACCTACCCCAGTAACTCAAATAAAGACTCGAAAGCCATGGACGTATAATTGATATTCACCCATTCCTTAACGACACAACAGGTCAAGCAGGTCAGCCTCATTGTTAGTCTTCCTTAAGTTACCATCAAAGCAGCTGTTTACAGTTTATTTAATGAATGGCCATAATTCAATCTCCAAGATCCAACAGCTGCATGTATGGAACATGCATCTGTACATGAATGTATTATACGGAAAATTCTTGCCTTAATCCATCATGAATCCAAGTGTTAGAAAATCAATAGGGCTCTAACTATATTAGATCAAGCATATTAACCTATAACCAACCTTATATCACTATTTTATATTTAATTACATGTTAACTACGAATTAAATATAAAATTCACAGTCTAAATCTATCTGGATTGCAGATAATTTGTAATGAAATTTTAAAGAATAAAACACATAATAAAAGCATCTTGATAGGATCAAAATCACACCAAGGAAAAAAAACACTAATATAAAACCATAAAGAAAAAAAAAACCCTCCATTTTTCTCTCTTTTGTGTTGCCAAAATTATGCCAAAAAATGTAGATTTTTTTTTTTGTTCTTTTTCTTTGATTTATATATGGCTCTATTCTCCCATTTAGTATCAACTTATATTAACCTATTGTAATACTTGCAATAGAAGTAGAGAAAATTGCTAATTCCAATAGATAGACTTTTATAATAATAAAATTCTAAGTCTTATATTTAGGACTTACTTAAATAGAGCTCATCATGGATGTTCATGCCTTCATATATAAATATATAGAACATATATATCTAATAGGAAAATCCCACCATAAATATTATATTTTATACTGTAGAACAATTCCTATAAGTGCTAGCACTTAGAGGCAATCAATTTCAATTTTAAGCAAAGTTTCCTTTCCATGCATTAGGAAACTTTGGCTAGCCTTGTGTCAGTTTGCAATAAGAATTGCAAGTAGTCAGATCTAAACTTGTAGGCTAACGGATCATCAACATGGCTGGCTGGCAGAGATTGTTTTCGATACTATGGCTAATCTTTACTCCAATATACCCTATTTCTCGGAGCTCCAACGTAGCTGCAACAGCAAAGAATGAGCCCGCTGGAACAAGAAAGCTTGCCACCGGAAACCCAGGTAAAGCGCATATCCAACCCCCGTCTTAGTTATTAATTCTTGTCTCACCCAATTCATTATTTCTTCTTTTTTTTACGAGTTAAATAATAATCTGCTGCTTCATTAAAATTTTCAGTAAATATCTTAATGAAGGATTTTTCTCGCCTTACTGATCTATATCAAAATAAGTATGTGGTTTTCATTTATTTTATATATGAATTTTACTATGTACCTTATGTTTTGAATCCACAATAGATCATGTTTAAACAAAAATTTTTCCTAATGACCATTAACCATGTGCAGTGAAGCACAAGACTTAGACAATCATTGATTTTTCATACCTATTTATTATGACTTAAGACAAAAATATATAGATTTTATTAAATTTATACATGATTTTTTATAAGCAAATTTTATATATGAGTTTCATTGTATATCTTATGTTTTCGAACCAAATACCATAATTTCTAAATTCTATGTATTTTGCGTAGCTTCAAAAAATTTTGCAAACCACAAGTTTTTAGGACCTGTTGGTACTCGAACTTTTTTGTTCCCTATAAACTGAGACAAATTTTGGTTCAATCTTATATATGTTATTTAGCATAACTAACTCTTGTCTTGTATTGATGTCCAATTTAAAGGCTCCATAACCATCGATTGTGGGGTGGATGAAGATTACCTAGATGAAAATGTAGGACTGCATTACAAGTCAGACAGAGATTTCATAAGCACCGGAGAAAATTATGATGTAGAACCAGGGTTCATTGAAACAGAGGACTTTTTCGATCGGTTGTGTAAGAATTTAAGAAGTTTCCCAACGGGAAAGAAAAACTGCTACACTCTTCGACCTGAACAAGGGAAAAATCATAATTACTTCATCAAAGCTCTCTTTTGCTATGGAAATTACGATAGAAAGAATGAACCTCCAGAGTTCGATATATATATAGGGGTTAACTATTGGTTGACGGTGGAAGGGCTATCTAGTACTAGTTGGACAGCATACTCCATCTTTCATTTTTCTTCAACTAATATTATCCATGTGTGTCTTGTGAACACAAACTTTGGAGTACCTTTCATTTCAGCATTGGACCTACACCCTTTGACTGATTACATTTACAGAAGTGAGTTTGGATCATTAGACCTTTATGCAAGATATCAACTTAGCCATCCAACCGACTTGAATTTTAGGTAAATAGATATGCATTTAATTCTGCAGATATTATTGTTGCAGTTAGTATATATATCAAGAAAGGTGCCTTCTATCTCATTTTATTTTTTGTCTACTTCCTTTACAATTAATTATTTTATTGTTAAATGAATTATTATTAATTTTTAATAATAATAATTTATGAAATAAAATTAATTTTATTAAAAACAAAGTATTCATGTAATTTTCATGGAGACGAAAAAAAAAATAGGACATTATTGCAATGTAATCATTCCGCAATTAATCAAGTAGTGAATGGCGTTCTGATTTAATCCTTCTCAGAGGAGAAAAGTATCATCTTAGGCAATTAAAGATTATTTTTTAAGGTAGTTTTTAAATACGGTGTTCATGATTGCCATAAAAAACTATTGTGGGTGTGTCAATGATATCTTCTAATATCACATTATATTTTCACTTATCCCAACTAATAGAATCCATATAATTTAATTATATCACTTTAAAATTTATTTAAAACACTTGAATTCTGCTAAAATTCATTTGAATTAGAATTAATTTCTAATATAAGAATTACTATTCTAAAAGAGTTGAAACCAATTTTTCATCAACATCTAAAATAGTATTCTTTTAAAACATTTTGTGCCTCAATACTAAATAGGCGCATTAGAAGCTAATAGGTGCACCAGTGGCATATCTATTGTTTAATTGTGTTAGTCTAAATAAAATAGGTACTGTGCTACATTTGATATTTCAGGTACAAGGATGATGTCTTTGATCGCATCTGGACAACTTATGGGTTCGATCATTCGATTTGGGTCAATGCCACATCAAACATACAATTCCAGGATGATTCCTATAAACTACCCGTTGAAGTGTTGAGAATCGCGGCCCAACCCCATACTCACCTTGACTCATTGACATACAACGATAGCTTTAGCTGTACCCCACCATGTTATTTTTATGTCTACTTTCACTTTGCTGAAATTGTAAAGATTCCGCACGGTCAACGAAGAGAATTCACAATTACTCTGAATGATCTCAACCATGGTCCCTTTAGCCCGGAATTCTTAAAGCCACAGACTATAGTTCTTAATTTATCAACTCAAGGAGATATTTACTTTACTATCAATTCAACAAACAACTCTAACCTTCCACCCATTCTCAATGCCTTCGAGATTCACAAGGTTCTTGAGTTTCCTCTTTCTCCAACAGACCAAGCAGATGGTATGTTTCTCACATTTATATAAACTGTTATATCAATAGCAAAAATTTAAAATTAGGATGCTCATCATAATCTACATTGTTCTTATACAATCATAGCTGATGCAATACTGGCTGTCATGCAATCATACAACATAAATGGATATGAAATGCAAGGAGACCCATGTGTGCCAAGAGTTCTTTCATGGAATGGTTTGAATTGTAGTTATGACAACAATCCTCCAAGAATCATCTCTCTGTAAGTAGTGCAAATTTAAAATTCTTAGCTGTCACCAAAAACTTCATAAGAATGTCTTTTCTTTCGACTGCACACCATTATTTTGATTATGATTTGATGCCAACATCTCACTCTAGATTACTCTGTGAACTATGAACAGGGACCTCAGTTCAAGGAAATTGACTGGGGAAATAGCTTCGCCACTCTCCACTCTCAAGGCAATTCAGTCCTTGTAAGTGTTGTTGACTAAGTTTTTAGTAGTTCTTTTGAATAGGTACTCTACAACAGGACATTCTTCCTTTGGTAGAATTGAGAGGAGCTTTCAATACAACAATACTACAACAAGACATCCTCAAATAAACCGTTATGGCATGCAGAAATAAGGCACCCATGTTACGAGAGAGGAGCTTTCACATACCTTACTCTTTCATTGTATATAATATATCTTAATTTCTTTTTGTTGTCTTTTTCAGGGATTTATCATACAATAAATTGACTGGAATTCTGCCCAATTTTTTAGCGGAACTGCTGAATTTAACTTGGCTGTGAGTTATCCGAAAAGAAAGAAAGAAAGAAAACAAATTGTTTAAATATAACTAATATTGTAATGACATCTTTTGCTTCAGGGATTTATCATACAATGAATTGACAGGGCCGGTGCCAGAATTTTTAGCACAATTGCCAAATTTAAATACTTTGTAAGAAGAAAGCATAAAATACATGATGATTTTTTTTTTTTTTTTGAGAGAGAGGGGGTTGATGAATTATACACGAGTCATTTAATATACATTCTTTTCAGAAATTTAACTGGGAACAAGCTCACTGGATCCATTCCACAGTCCCTTATAGAAAAGTCTAATAATGGAACATTGCAGTTAAGGTTTGATCATCTTTTCTTGTCCATCACTTTATTATCCTATTACATGAACCAATGAAAAAAAAATGATGATATTGAAACCCATAGGTTATTTAATATTTGTTTTATGATGAATTGATGATGTAATACTTAATGCTAGCTTCGACAAAAACCCAAAATTATGCCAGTCGGATTCATGTGAGAAAAAGAAGCATTTTCTTCTTCCAGTTGTTGCGTCAATTATGTCAATATTGATGCTTTTACTCCTATGCATGATAGCTATATCTTGGAGATATGGAAGACAGCAAGGTAATTTATTTTTCCTCTATTTGCTTATTAGCCAACTAAAAGTTATGCAAACAATAACTACATATCATTTTCTTTATCTCTTTATCCATATATTTCAAACTCTGTTTATGGTACTTACACAGCGATAGCAGAAACACAAAAATCAAAGAATCAGACCTTTAGTTACTCAGAGATTGTTAGTATTACTGATAACTTTAAAACCACCATTGGAGGAGGGGGCTTTGGAAAAGTTTACTTTGGGACTCTAAAAGATGGCACTCAGGTTGCAATTAAGCTGTTATCCCAATCATCAAAGCAAGGCTACAAGGAATTTTTGGCAGAGGTTAGATATAACACTACTGCAGCCGTAGTTACAACTCAATTTAATCAATTATTTGTGCCTTTTTGTCACTATTACAGGATTGATAGATAGATATAAACTGATTAATTAATAGTGATTTTTTTAAAATTCAAATGCAGGTGCAGCTATTGGTGATTGTTCATCATAGGAATTTGGTTTCACTGATTGGGTATTGCAATGACAGTCATAACATGGCATTAGTATACGAGTACATGGTTAATGGGAACTTGCGAGAGCATTTGTCAGGTATCTATCACAACAACCTGCAAGGATTTCTATGAATCACTTGATTTGTTAACTTTTCTAGCTAGATTTCTTATATAAATAAATATCCCCTTTTTCGAATTTCCTCAAGATACCTCCTGAAAATGATAGGCTGATGTATTTTGGCTGCAGAGACAAGTGGAAGTGTTCTGACTTTGAAAGAGAGATTTCAAATTGCAGTAGATGCAGCTTATGGTTCTCAAGCGAATCCATTTCTATTTTTCTTTACTTTTGGCTTCCCCATTCATCATTCCTATCCGTGGCCAACTGGTTTTGCAGGACTGGAGTATCTACATAATGGTTGCAGACCAACGATTATCCACAGGGACTTGAAGACTTCCAACATCTTATTGAACGAAAAATTGCAAGCAAAGATCGCTGATTTTGGATTGTCTAGAGCTTTCACCAATGAAAGTAGTTCACATGTATCAACTTGCCCTGCTGGCACATTTGGTTACGTCGATCCTGAGTGAGTGTTAAAGCTTAACTAAACCTCCTTGGAATTTAGTGGCGTTAAAGATTAAAATCTAACATCTAAATGATAAGCTTAATAGCATCGTATGATCTCTAACCTTAATACAGGGATTTTAAGGTTATGTTTGGGTTTCTAATATAGAATTAAAGCTAACTCTGCGCTCTCCATTATTATGCACGTTCACATTGCCATCACGTCTTCTCCACGTATTTGCCTGTTTTCGCCATGTGACCCTTGGCTTTCTATGTTTCAACATGCGTGCTTTCAATTAATTGATCACATGTATTTTGCACCACATTTTCATTAATAGCATTTGTCCGGTTTGTTAAATATTAAAATCCCACGTCTAAAAATACAGAAGAGTTTAAGGGTTAATAACATTTTAGAACCTCAAACCTTAATATTCTGGGTTTTAAGGTTGGGTTTGAATTTTTAATAATTGCATTAGAGCTATTCTGGACTAATTTGATTTTTGTGAAAGTTCTTTTGGACTAATTATTATTTGCTTTTTACAACAGGGTTCTTGCATCAGGAAACTTTAACCAAAAAAGTGATGTTTATAGCTTTGGGATTATTCTACTTGAGCTCATAACCGGTCAGCCTGCAATAATAAGAAACACCGATGCGGGCTACATTTGCATACATCAGTGGATTAGACCTATGATTGACAGGGGTGATATTCAAACCATTGTTGATCCTAGACTGCAAGGAGAATTCGATGCCAATTCAGCTTGGAAAGCTATGGACATTGCCTTTTCCTGTGTATCACACCCTGCAGTACAGAGGCCAGACATGAGTCATGTAGTAGCTGAATTACAGGAATGCTTGGCTATAGCAATGGCTGTTGAAGAATCCCGAACAATGAAAACCAGGCTCATAAGATCAAGCAATTCACTTCTAATGAGCCATTTGAATATTGATACTGATATGGCTCCTAGTCCAAGGTAAAAGCTGAAGTATACATCTCATATGTACTGGCTTGAAATTTCAAACTTCTTCTTGTAGACAAAAACTGTTATATTAATGTATTAAGCTGCACCTATAATTTATTTCTGAAGTTTATTGGAGATGTATAATTATCATTACAAAATATTGGAGATGGCAACGGTTCGGATATTTGTAGGTATCTGATTCAATCGAATTTTAATAGAACGAGATTGGGACGTTATTGAGTTTGAGGTATAATACTCATGCTATGTTCGAACCAAGTTTAAGTTTTGCATGTTGTGTATCTGTTACCTGATCATTCATATAAATAATTAATTAACTATAAAATATATATTTTTATAATAATATTTATAAATTTTTATAAATAATATTTTAAATAATAGAATTTAAATATTTTATAAAATAATAAAATTTTTAAATATAAATTATTAATAAAAATATTTTTTATGTAAAATATTAATTAAAAAATATAAAATTAAATGAATTCTGAAATTTTTTTGGATAATAACAATAGGGTATATTTGCTATGCAACCAGGCTCCAAGGAGGGAAGCACCCATTTGTCAAATAAATGTGTTTGTCCTATTAAAAGATGCTTCATTACACCCCATGCAAAGATGATCCTCCAACTGAGTTTGTGTTTCAAGAACCAATGAATCAAGATGTCTTCTCCTAATCCTTGCCCATTATCAAGCTCAGCTCCCTATACTTCCAACAGAAAACCTTAGGATCAGCCTCCCGTAAAAGTACTTTATAAAAATTTGCCAATTATATGTCCTAGTGGTTAAGGGGACAGACTTAAAATCTGTTCGGTTCCGCTTGCGCATGTTCGAACCCTGCTGTCGACGTTACACTTTATTTTTATTGGATTTTCTTCTGGAAGTTAAGAAACAGTAGGAAAATCCATCCCCTCTCCTCTTCTTTGTAGCTTTTTCCTGCAACCATACATCAACTGCTAGAAAACAGTCCACCAACGCCGGGAGAATCCATGGCAGCAGCAATGGAATCTGACTCATAGTAGAGATGTTCAAGTAGCAAAGCAAAAGCATTTTAGACAATTATATTAGTTTCAACTTTCAGGTACCTAAGATCTAAATCGTTATTTTTTTTTTTCCTTCATTTTACTAGTAGACGATACGAATATTAACAAGGCGGCCTGAGATGTATTTGTTCATCAAGTCATCTAATAATAAAGAACGAAACAAAGGCATGTTTGTTGAATGTTCATGGCTTAACCTGAGCAGTAGGGGTATGCGGTTTTGATTTGGGGTATGCCTAAGATTCAGAACCGACAAAATTTTGGTACTGTTTTAATTCAGTTATTTGTTCTTTCATTTCTAATTCGGTAATAATTACCGTTCGATTCTCGATTAGTGAAATAATTTTATACAATTCAATAAAAGGTCATACTTAAATTAACTTAAGTTTTAAAATAAGTTATTAATAAATAATATATCGTATAATATATCTTTCTACTATTTCTAAATTATATAATTTTTAACTGTAAGATACATACATAATTTAGAATTAAATATATTACATAATATAATATAACAGTATATCATATAATATATGATGCATACATTTTGCATAGTCATTTAGATCTAATTTCATAGCCATTTTATTTTATTATTAGTCATTTTTAGCTAATTTCATTAGTTATTTAGTTAGTTTTTCATAATTGTCAATTTTAGATTAACTTGTAATTTTTACTTTGTTTTGTAGGAAAATGGTGTTTTTGAAGGACTGAAGAGAAATTTTGCCATTGAGGAGTGACTTCTACAGCCAAAGATGTCAAAAACAAGTTTTCAAGCTGAAATATGCATTGACCAAATTGTGCATAACTTGCCGCATAAGCTATGCGGATCTGCATAAGGAGAAAAATCACTGTTCCAATACCTGCCGAAATGTGCATAAGGAGATTGCATAGCTTATGCACATTCACGCCTCCCTTATGCACTTTCACGGAATTGTGCATAACCTATGCACCAAGTCATGCAGTTTCGCATAAGTGAACCAGAATAAAAATCAGATAAGGGACTGCATGACTTATGCATCCACTTATGCATCCATAAAGAGTTCATTAATGAGCTGGCAGAAGATTCCCTCAGAAAATCCCTCCTCAAACACACTATTTTAGGGCTCCATGTCAGAAAATGTTATAAATAGTCCCATTTCCCATTTTAGAAGGGAGACAAAAAAAAGGGAAGAAAAAGGAGCAGAAAAGGAAAGGAAGAGGGAGGCAGCAGCTGAAGAGTCATTTTCACCTTCCACACCATTTTCAACCAAGATTTGCAGATTTCTTTCTTTCCTTACATTTCTAGTGCTTAGTTTCTTGTTTCTTAGCTTAGATTAAAGCTTTATTTCCATTTAAACTCAATATATCTTGTAAGCATTATGGGTAGTGAGTAGTTTACCTTTGATTCTGGAGTAAGGGTTGTAATATTTGAGATATTTTGTGGATTTTGATTGGGTAATCCATATTTTGTGGTCTTAATGAGTTTTATTCATTTCTTGTGTGCTTAATGACATACTTAGTGTAGGATCCCATTAAGTGATGTTCTTAATCCATGGTTGAGGCACCGAAAGGAGAAGGCCTTGTGATAGATAATCAAGGAATTGGACTTAATTAACTTAGATCTAGAAATAGACTAAGGATTAAGAGGATTCACAGATTAATTAAAGAACTTAATGGGTCTTAATTAATTCTAACTCCACGAAAGTAGGATTAGTTTGATTAAGGCACTCTTTGTCTCACTCGAAAGGGTATTCAAAGGATTTAAGAATTAATCTCCTTAAAACCCGTAAGTTTCATAAGATTGGATAACCAATTTAAAAATCTCAAAATAGCTCGAATATGAAATCCCGAACTCCGGAATCGCCTTTTTATCATTGTTAATTTCCAATCAAATTTAATTGCTTGCCATTTTGAATATTGCCATATTTGAACTTGCCTATTTTAATTAGATGCATTTTTAGTTTAATTAATTCATTGTTTGATAGATTATTAATTTTGCACAAATAGATTTCATACTCCAATACCCATCAATTTATTACTTTAATTTCAAAAATAGTCCAAATTAGTTAGAACTTTTATATCAAAAATTCAATCATTAACACAACTCCTCGTGGGAACGATATCTTTTCTATATTACTTGTACGACCCGTGCACTTGCGGTTGGGCCACATCAAGTTTTTGGCGCCGTTGCCGGGGAGTTGATTGTTTAAGATTGAATTCTTGATTATTTTAGTTGTTTTTAGTTTTATTTTTGTTATCTTTTCATTTTGTGTTTGTTTGTTCTTTTTCAGGTACTTTTAACCTTTTATGAGAAGAGCTAGAAGCACAAGTGACACATCCTTACTGTTCAATCCCGAAATTGAGAAATTTTGTAAAGCCAACAAGAAAGAAACCAGAAGAAGAAAAGAAGCATTGAGAGAAATTGAATTAGAAGCAGACATGGCTGATGAAAGAATTAGAATTGGTATTGGTAATGCTGGAAATGATCGAAACAATGAAAATGCAGCCCAAGGTGAAGAAATCATAAATGCTAATGTGCCTAGGGGAAGTATGATGGATCATGCTTTTCCTCGTTTTGATGACTTGAGAGAAAGCATAGCAAGACCAAGAATTGATGCAAATAGTTACAAGATGGATTTTGGAGTTTTTCAAATGATTCAGAATTCTCAATTTGGGGGACATCCTTCTGAAAATCCACATACTCATCTTAAGAAGTTTGCTATGATCTGTGACATGCAAAAACAACCTGGAGTATCTGATGATGCAGCAAGACTGAAGCTATTCCCATTCTCTTTGAAAGATAGAGCATTGGATTGGCTTGATTCTTTACCTCACAACTCCATTACAAATTGGGAGCAACTCACTGATGCATTTCTTGCACAATATTTTCCACCTGGAAAAACTCAAGAATTGAGGAATCAAATGACAGCTTTCAGACCAAGAGAAGATGAAACTCTCTATGAGTCATGGATGAGATGGAAGGAATTAGAGAGACAATGCCCACATCATGCCATTCCGAAATGGATGATAAACCAGAATTTTTACACAAATGTCACTCCTGCTATCAGAGGAATCATTGATGCTCAAACAGGAGGAGAATTTATTATGAAGCATGAAGATGAAGCTTATGAGCTATTGGAGAAAATTGTAAAGAATACTCATCTTTGGAGTAGTCCAAGAGGACCAGCTCCAACTCAAAGGAGGCAAGCTGCTGGAATGTATGATCTTGATCCATTCAACATGATTAATGCAAAATTTGATGCACTTACAAATGTCTTGGCTAAGAAGATGGAAGATTTGAGTATGTTGGTTAGTTCATCATCATCATCTGGAAGTTCACAACAAGTGGCTTATGCAGAGGGAACTACCAGCTGTGGAATAGATTATGGAGAACAAGCAGCATATGTTGGTAATTATGGAAACAAGCAAATGGGGAATTCTTATTCTCAAACTTATAATCCAAATTGGAGGAATCATCCCAACTTTTCATGGGGAAATCAGCAAAATCAAGCTCCAAATCAGAATTTTCAACCACAACAGCAACAAGGAATTCCATATCAGCAAAATAGGCAACCATTACCTAATTTTCAGCAGAAAAATATGAATCCTCCACCAAAACAGCAAGAACAAAGTTTTACCACTGAAGCTTTATTGCAACAGATTCTTACTAACCAAAACAAGCATGATGAGGAGATGAGAGATATGAAAGCAAGGCTAGAACAGATGCAAACACATAACAGAATGCTGGAAAATCAGATTGCATAACAAGCATCTTCCTCAAGTACCAAGTCTTTTGGAAAACTTCCAAGTCAACCAGAAAACCCAAGAGAGCAGTGTCAAGCTATTACTTTAAGAAGTGGGAAAGTTGTAAATGATGAGAAGAGTGAAAATAGTGAGAAGAGAGAAAATGAGAAAGAAACTGATGAGAGTGAAAAACAAGAAAGTGAAAAACAAAAGAGTGCAGAAAAATCTAAAGAGGATATTAAAGAGAAGGAAGAGAAGTATATACCTCCTGAGCCCTACAAGCCACAACTTCCCTTTCCACAAAGATTTCACAAAGCCAAGCTTGATAAGCAATTTGGAAAGTTTTTAGAGGTTTTGAAGAAGCTATATATAAATGTGCCTTTTGTTGATGCTCTTTCACAAATGCCCTCTTATGCAAAATTCTTGAAAGAAATTCTCTCAAACAAGAGGAAACTTGAAGATGATGAAACTGTAGCTTTGACAGAAGAATGTAGTGCTATCCTCCAAAGGAAACTTCCTCCTAAGCTCAAGGATCCAGGGAGTTTTTCAATTCCATGCCACATTGGGGAATCATGTTCTACAAAAGCTTTATGTGATTTAGGGGCTAGTGTTAGCCTTATGCCCCTCTCAATTTATGAGAAGCTCAACACGGGAGATCTTAAGCCAACCCAAATTTCTCTTCAGTTAGCTGACAGATCAATTAAGTATCCTGAAGGGATTTTGGAGAATGTGCCTCTGAAGGTTGGGAAGTTCTATATACCTGTTGACTTTGTCATCTTGGACATAGAAGAGGATTCTAATATTCCAATTATCTTGGGAAGACCCTTTCTAGCTACAGCAGGAGCATTGATTGATGTCAAGGGAGAAAAATTGACTCTTAGAGTTGGTGAAGAGCAATTGGTTTTCAATATTAATAACACTATGAAGAAGCATCATTCTGAAGCTGATACTTGATTGAGAGTTGATATTATTGATGAGCTGGTTGAAGAACACTTCAGAAAGAAATATCCAGAAGATCCACTTAAAAACTGCTTGGTTCATGGAGAAGGCATAGACTGTGACAACCCTCATGTGGCTGCATATGCTCAACACTTAGAGGGTAGTCCACCATTCATTTTTGCTCAAGTTTTTCAACTCACACAAAAGGAAAAAACAGAGTCTACGCAACCATCATTCAAGGAAGAAGATGCACCTAAGGTAGAACTTAAGCAACTTCCTTCTCAGCTCAGGTATGAATTTCTTGGCACCAATAACACTTATCCAGTAATTGTAAATGCAAATTTGAGTACCTTAGAGGCTGATAAGTTGTTAAGAGTGTTGAGGCAATTTAGGAAAGTTTTAGGGTACACCATAGATGACATTAAGGGAATAAGCCCACACTTTTGCATGCATAGAATCAGTTTGGAAGAAAATTGTAAGCCATCTATTGAACATCAGAGGAGGTTGAACCCAAATATGAAAGAAGTTGTTAAAAAGGAAATTTTGAAGTTGCTTGATGCAGGGATCATATACCCTATCTCAGACAGTACTTGGGTGAGCCCAGTACATGTTGTCCCAAAAAAGGGTGGAATGACAGTGGTCAAAAATGAAAATAATGAATTAATTCCCACCAGAACAGTGACTAGTTGGCGAATGTGCATAGATTACAGAAAATTAAATGTTGCCACTAGAAAAGATCATTTTCCACTTCCCTTCATTGATCAAATGTTGGAAAGACTGGCTAGGCATTCTTACTTTTGCTATTTAGATGGATATTCAGGTTTTTTTCAAATCCCTATCCATCCAAATGATCAAGAGAAAACCACTTTTACTTGTCCATATGGAACCTTTGCTTATAGGAGGATGCCATTTGGGTTGTGTAATGCACCAGCCACTTTTCAAAGGTGCATGATGGCAATCTTCTCAGATTTCATTGAAGACATAATGGAGGTTTTTATGGACGATTTTTCTATTTATGGATCCTCATTTGATATATGCTTGGCTAACCTTTCTAAAGTTTTACAGCGATGTGCAGATACTGACCTTGTGTTAAACTGGAAAAAGTGTCATTTCATGGTTCAGGAAGGGATAGTGCTTGGACATTTGGTATCTAACAGAGGAATAGAGGTTGATAAAGCCAAGGTTGAAGTGATAGAGAAGATGGCTCCTCCTACCAATGTTAAAGGAATTCGAAGTTTCCTAGGACATGCCGGGTTCTACAGACGCTTTATCAAGGATTTTTCTAAAATAGCCAAACCTTTGTCTAATTTGTTAAGTAATGACACACCATTTGTATTTGACCAAGAGTGTTTGGATGCCTTTGCGAGTTGAAGCAAGCTCTTATCACTGCACCAATCATGCAACCACCTGATTGGAGCCTACCTTTTGAAATTATGTGTGATGCTAGCAACTATGCAATTGGAGCTGTTCTTGGTCAAAGGAAGGACAAAAAGGCTTATGCTATTTATTATGCTAGTAGAACACTGGATGAGGCTCAAACAAATTATGCAACCACTGAAAAGGAATTTTTAGCAATTGTCTTTGCATTAGAAAAGTTCAGACCTTACATTATTGACTCAAAGATGGTTATATTTTCAGATCATGCAGCCATCAGGTATTTGCTCCGTAAAAAGGAGGCTAAACCTAGGCTCATTAAGTGGATTCTGATGCTACAAGAGTTTGATTTGGAGATTAGAGATAAGAAGGGAGCTGAAAATGTAGTTGCTGATAATCTTAGTAGGTTGAAATTGGATGATGAAGAATTGGATGAAATCCCTATTGATGAGTTTTTCTTGGATGAGCAACTTTTCTCTCTTGTTGCTAAATTACCTTGGTATGCAGACTTTGTGAATTATCTATCTTGTGGAGTTTTACCTCTAGGAATGACATGGCAACAAAAGAAAAAGTTTTTGCATGAGGTGAAATTTTATAGATGGGATGATCCTTTACTCTTTAGGAGATGCTGTGATGGTTTAATAAGGAGATGTATTCCTGATGAGGAGACACAGAGTATTAAGCATCATTGCCATGCTTCTGATTATGGAGGACATTTTGGAATCTCTAAAACAGCTAGTAAAATTTTGCAAGCTGGTTTCTTTTGGCCAAATCTTTTTAAGGATGTGAGGAAATTTGTGTTGGAATGTGATAAATGTCAAAGGAGTGGAAATTTGTCAAAAAGAGATCAAATGCCCTTGAATGATATTCTTGAAGTGGAATTATTTGATGTTTGGGGAATAGATTTTATGGGGCCATTCCCTCCTTCATTTGGTAATAAATACATTCTAGTTGGAGTTGACTATGTGTCAAAGTGGGTGGAAGCTATTGCAACTCCAACTAATGATGCTAGAGTGGTAGTGAAATTTTTGAAGAAATTTGTCTTGAGTAGATTTGGAGCTCCTAGGGCTATAATTAGTGATGGTGGTTCACATTTTTGCAATAAGCAATTTGAGAGCTTAATGAGGAAGTATGGTGTAGTGCACAAGATAGCTACCCCATACCACCCTCAAACTTCAGGACAAGTTGAAATTTCTAACAGAGAACTCAAGCATATTTTGGAGAAAACAGTGAACAATTCTCGGAAAGATTGGTCTATCAAACTAGATGATGCTTTATGGGCATATAGGACGGCTTACAAAACCCCTATAGGAACTACTCCCTTTAGGTTGGTATATGGTAAGTCTTGTCATTTACCTGTGGAGCTAGAACATAGAGCATATTGGGCCATTCAGACCCTGAATTTTGATCTTAAGCAAGCTGGTGAAAAGAGACTATTTCAACTTAATGAGCTTGAAGAACTGAGGATGGATGCTTATGAAAGTGCCCGTATATACAAAGAAAGAACCAAAGTTTGGCATGATAAGCATCTTAGGAAAAAGGAATTCAAAGAGGGTGATTTAGTTTTATTGTTCAACTCAAGATTGAAATTGTTCCCTGGAAAACTTAAGTCAAGGTGGACTGGTTCATATAGAGTTTCTAAGGTTTTCCCTTATGGAGCAATTGAAATTTGGAGTGAAAAATCTGGGAATTTTAAGGTCAATGGGCATAGATTGAAACATTACATAACTGGAGACCCAATAAAGGGAGCAAGCTGTTACAAGCTCTCCAATCCCTCACCTCTTTTCAATGCAATTCATGAAAAGTCCAGCTAAGGACTATAAATTAGCCCTCTTGGGAGGCATCCCAAATCCTTTTATTTTGCTTTTGCTGATTTACTTTTACTTTCATTACTTTTGTTTTTATCTTGAATCTCCCCAAATTCAATTTTTGACATTGTCGAATTTTGTCCCTTGTAGATGTATTTCAATGAAGAAAGGTTGGTGAACTGTTGGGGAGTGATTCTTAACTTGAAAATTTTGTCCTTCAAACTCTCCCAAAAACTGATTGGTTTTTGCTGCATAACCTGTGCAGGGGCTGTTACCTAGTTTATGCAGAGAGGAAGAAGAAATTCTGCAGCATAGAGGGTGTCTGCAGCAGATGGGTCATGTTCTTGGTGAGGTTGGGTGTGTAACTTTTAAGTATATGTGCTTTTAATGTTAATATGGTGGTAAGTTAGTCATCTTTGTAGTTTTGAGCTTATTTGGGTTGTGGAATTCAAGGTGGACAATATTGCATTCTCTTGGCATAACTTGGAAAGTTCATTTCATCATTTGTGGCTAGATGCAACTTTATGCAGATTTTATTGAGTTTTAATGTGCTAAATGTTGATTTGCAGAATTTGAGCCAAAATGGCATGGGTCACAAATGCCTTTTATGCAGGATTCACTTTTACATGCTTGTGTGATGAAATTTTGATGGATTTTGTATGTATTGATGTGTTTTTGGTGAAAATTTCTCATGGTTTATGCTTCATGGAATTATATTTCTTCATTCTAGGGTATTTTTCACACTTGCAAATCATTTTCCATTGCAATCTTAATCTTGTTGAATTGTGCATAAGCAACTGCATAGCTTATGCAATCCTGCATAACCACAATTCTTGCCATTTTTCACCTTTATTGCAATTGCATAAGGTGAGTGCATGACTTATGCACATTTGCATAACTTCAAATTCTGCATTTTCTCTCTCTGCCGAAGTCTGCATAAGGAGGGTGCATGACTTATGCACTTCTGCATAACCAGAAACTCCAAAAATTAAAATCTGCCGAGGAGTGCATAAGCAGAGTGCATAACTTATGCACTTCCGCATGACCAAAAACTCTGAATCTCAAAACCTGCCGAGACATGCATAAGCAGAGTGCATAGCTTATGCACTTCTGCATGACCTCGCATTCTGAAAATCAAAACCCACCAAGGAGTGCATAAGCAGAGTGCATAGCTTATGCACACCTGCATGACCACCAACCCAAAATTCCAAAAGTTGCCGAGAGGTGCATAAGGAGAGTGCATAGCTTATGCACTTCCGCATGACCACTCTCCCTGAAAGTCAAAACTTGCCGAACAGTGCATAAGGACAGTGCATGACTTATGCACTTGTGCATGAGCTATTTCTTTGAAGTCCAAAACAAGCCGAGACATGCATAAGTAGGGTGCATAGGTTATGCACACTCACTTTTCACTTATGCAGTCTTACACAACCTAATCCAAAACTCCCGTCGGCACCCATTTCTCCCGCCTCCCGTATTTTCTATTCCCGACCGTCCATTCCCCTCCATTTCTCCCGACATTTTCCTCCTTCCCTTCTTCTCCACACCCATTGCCGCCGCCTTAACCCTAACTACCCCGTGCATATTTTCTTTTCCCCTCACCTTCACCATCGGCAATGGAGTCGCCTCCCCATTCCCGTCCAGTTTCCCCTCTCCAGGTTTCACCATTGTCAACGATACCTCCCAATCCCGATTCCCCTCCACAAGCGACACCCCCACCACCCTCCACAACCACATATAAACGAAAAATCAGGTCGAAATCCACTAGGCCCATGTCCTCTGCACCTCCTCTCTCAAAGCGCAACGAACCACCTACCACCCCAAGGTCAGAACCTCCACCCAAAAAGCCAAAAACTTCAGCCTCCACACCCTCTTCCAGCAAAAAGCAATTGTCAGCAACCTCACAAGTCTCAAAACTTCCTTGGTCCCTTTCTGATGCAACTCACAAAGCAACATTTAAACGACTCAAGGAAAGGAAGGTGCAACCCACTAGGTATATTTCTGTGGACTCTCTTCAGTCACTTGGTTTATTTGACAATGTGGTTGACTATCTAGATAGTATGGGTTGGATGGAATTTGTGCATAAGCAAGAAATTGTTTACCCAGCTTTAGTTTTGGAGTTTATTTCCTCATTCTCTGCCACCCTGAAATTGCATGATGTAGATTTTAAGCCAACTATGAAATTTAGATGTTTGGGGCAAAATAGAGAGTTATCACTGGATCAATTTCATAGCATTCTTAGTTTTGCAATTGATGGGCTATTTAGAGTGCCATATACAGGGGTTGAGGTAGCAAACAAGGGTATTTGGAATGCTGCCCAATTTTGGAGAATTATCATAAACCAACCTCAAACTTTCTCTGCTGGCAGATCAAAAACCTCTCAAATACTTGACCCTGCACTTAGGTTTATTCATAGGCTGATTGCTAGCACTATTTTGGGCAGAGGGACTAGTTACGTCTTTGTGGGAAATCTGAATTATTCATGTTATGGTGTGCTTTTCACAAGGTCAAAGTTTCTCCTGGTTATTTCTTTTGTGAGCATGTGCTGCATATTGCCACCAAATCCATAGGTGACATTGTTTTGGGTGGGCTCATAACTGTCATAGCCAAGCATTTTGGTTTTAATCCTGAAGAGCACCCAATACCAGCACTTGTGGACACCTTATATTTTGATGCTGCACACCTATCCAAAACAGGGTTCAGTTTGCCACATTCTGACATTGCCCAACCAGCAGCAGAAACTGAACCCACTGCACAACCAGAAACCCAACCTGTCCCATCAGTCCCACAGCACTCTACTGAACCTACCCCACCCCCTCAATCCGCACAAGAAACCCCAGCAGCTTCCACTCAGCCCACACCTCCTACAGCTGAACCCTCCTCATCCACAGCCCCTCCTGCATTCAACACTAAAGCCTTATTCACCTATCTTGAAAGGCTTAGTGATGATATATACTTTGTGGATAGGAAGCTTGACACTGGTCTTGATACTCTCAAGGATCGTCATGATCACCTATTTGACATTGTCATGGAAACCAGGGACAAGCAGAAAGAATTGAAGGATATGGTGAAGAAACTCATGATTTTTCTGGGAATGCCACCTCCACCTCCGTCACCTCCTCCAGCACCATCATTTCGACAGCAGCCAGATGCAGCCAGCCCCTTAGCAACATCAATGGACAAGGGCAAAACAATAGAACTGGATTAGTTTTTGTTTTACTTTTGTTCAAACTTGTAGGACTTTTCCTTTGTAAATATGTTCAAACATTTATAGTTTGTTTTGAATTCTGTTAGTTTGTTTTGAATTACTTTGTTTTGAATTCTGTTTTTTATTATAGTTCTATTGGATGGCCATTACATTAGTTTTCATTAATTTTTATTGCCTTTTGCCCTTTTGTGCATAATTATCCATATATTGTATATTTTTGCATGCTTCTACTGGTGGTTGCACATTTTTCCTTGCTAATCATCATACAACAGCTTTTGTATACACTGCACAGGCTGTGAATTCCCTTATGCAATTATTTTGCATAGCCTGTGCAGCCCTTCCTGCCACTTATGCAGAACTGCACAGGCTGTAATTCCCCTATGCAAATGTCCTGCATAGCTTGTGCAGCTCTTATTGTCACTCATGCAGAACCACATGGCTTATGCACCTGTTCTGGACAGCACTTTACTCTGCATAACCTGTGCAGCTTCTTATGCATTCCCATTATCTCTTGAATTCTCATCTGCTCTATACTAGGTAACCTTTTCTTTTTGCTTTTAGCATTTCACAATTCCTGGTAATTACTATTTGCTTTGAGTTTTGATAATGCATTATTTGAGACATTGAGGACAATGTCCAATTTTGAGTTTGGGGGTGCACATTTTGATTTTTGCTTCATTTTTCACATTTTGAGTATAGAGCATCTCATCCCATTCCATTTACATATACTGTAAATACTTTACATATACATCCATACATACATATACATTACACATTTACACACACATTTTACACAACTTAGAATTGTACACATTGCACACAAATAGACAAATAGATTTCCTCCATTTAGTTAATGCATTGTTCATTTTTAGGAATCATGCATCATGCATTAAAATCTTTTGCCAAATCCCTTGAGTATTGAAAAGCTGCCTATGAGAGTGATTTGACTCACCCTTTAGTTGGGTTTGTGGACTGAAAGTTTCCTAAGAGGTGCAAGGTTTTGAAGTGTCTATCCCTTGCCTATATCTTCTTAGCCAAAAAGCCACCCAATTAGTCATTTGGAGATGGAAGTGTTTAGAGGGAATTATTGGATATAAGGTAGTCAAATGATGTCTCAACAATCCTAGAACAAATTTTCTAAACCTTTCAAGGCGAAATACCAGCTTGTACTTGAAAAGAGAGATGATTAGGCATTCTTTGATTTAAACCTCCTCATTTTAAACCTTTGCCCCTTTTTCCCAATTAAAATTTACCCTTGCAAACCCTTTGAGCCTTTTTATCCCTAATTTTTCTTGAAATCCTTATTATTACCTAGCCAATGAACCAAACACTCCAACCCTTTTCATGAGAATAATTATTTACAACATTAGGTACATTTATATATATATAAAAAAAAAAGAGAAAAAAATAAATACAATAATAGGGAGAAGAAATGCTTGTCATCTTGTAAAAAATGTGCTAGTATATGTGCTTTTCACCATTGTCATTCAAAATGAAAGAAATCCACCCAAAGTATTAAAAGAAATGAGTTTGGGGGTGGCAAATTTTAGGGACAAGCATCAAAAGAAAATGCAAAATACAAGTTTAAAATATCAAAATGTCCCTCCATTTTATGTGTTTTGTAAAATATGCTAGCACTTGACAAACCTCATTGTGTATCTCTCTCTCCTATATATATAAAAAAAAAAAGGAGAAAAAAAAAAAAATATATATATATATATAATAAAGTGTACCTTATGTTTCAAAATTGAAAATATTCTCATGCTTTGAATCCATTTTACTCATTTTTCTTCTTAGCCTCATTTTGAACCCCATGGCCCCATTACATCCCTAAAAAGACCTTTGATCTCTCGATGGTACTTGCTTCATTAGTGGAGATAGGAGTAGGGAATTTGCCTATGGGATTATTAAAAAAATTATCTATTCATTCATTCCATTCCATCATTTTATATAGAGGCACTTTGCCTATTGATTGTCCTAGAATTCCTTTTGAGCATGACTTTCTCTTTTGATTGGTTGGTTTGGGGATTTTGAATGATAATTGACTTGATGGCTAAGCGGTGAAAGTTTGGATAAGCATTAAATTCCTTGCATTTTGAAGGATGGGTATATGGATTGCTGGTATGTCTAAAGGGGTGTTAAGTTACTTTAATAGGTGATTTTCATATCTCTTTGGATAAGGCACCCCTAAAAATTTTTTGCATCACATTTTAAAGTTTGCTTGAGGACAAGCAAAAGCTTGAGTTTGGGGGTATTTGATGCATACATTTTGCATAGTCATTTAGGTCTAATTTCATAGCCATTTTATTTTATTATTAGTCATTTTTAGCTAATTTCATTAGTTATTTAGTTAGTTTTTCATAATTGTCAATTTTAGATTAACTTGTAATTTTTACTTTGTTTTGTAGGAAAATGGTGTTTTTGAAGGACTGAAGAGAAATTTTGCCATTGAGGAGTGACTTCTACAGCCAAAGATGTCAAAAACAAGTTTTCAAGCTGAAATATGCATTGACCAAATTATGCATAACTTGCCGCATAAGCTATGCGGATCTGCGTAAGGAGAAAAATCATTGTTCCAATACCTGCCGAAATGTGCATAAGGAGATTGCATAGCTTATGCACATTCACGCCTCCCTTATGCACTTTCACGGAATTGTGCATAACCTATGCACCAAGTCATGCAGTTTCGCATAAGTGAACCAGAAACAGCCGAAAACTGCATAAGGGACTGCATGACTTATGCAGTCCACTTATGCAGTCCCATAAAGAGTTCATTAATGAGCTGGCAGAAGATTCCCTCAGAAAATCCCTCCTCAAACACACTATTTTAGGGCTCCATGTCAGAAAATGTTATAAATAGTCCCATTTCCCATTTTAGAAGGGAGACAAAAAAAAAAGGGAAGAAAAGGAGCAGAAAAGGAAAGGAAGAGGGAGGCAGCAGCTGAAGAGTCATTTTCACCTTCCACACCATTTTCAACCAAGATTTGCAGATTTCTTTCTTTCCTTACATTTCTAGTGCTTAGTTTCTTGTTTCTTAGCTTAGATTAAAGCTTTATTTCCATTTAAACTCAATATATCTTGTAAGCATTATGGGTAGTGAGTAGTTTACCTTTGATTCTGGAGTAAGGGTTGTAATATTTGAGATATTTTGTGGATTTTGATTGGGTAATCCATATTTTGTGGTCTTAATGAGTTTTATTCATTTCTTGTGTGCTTAATGACATGCTTAGTGTAGGATCCCATTAAGTAATGTTCTTAATCCATGGTTGAGGCACCGAAAGGAGAAGGCCTTGTGATAGATAATCAAGGAATTGGACTTAATTAACTTAGATCTAGAAATAGACTAAGGATTAAGAGGATTCACAGATTAATTAAAGAACTTAATGGGTCTTAATTAATTCTAACTCCACGAAAGTAGGATTAGTTTGATTAAGGCACTCTTTGTCTCACTCGAAAGGGTATTCAAAGGATTTAAGAATTAATCTCCTTAAAACCCGTAAGTTTCATAAGATTGGATAACCAATTTAAAAATCCCAAAATAGCTCGAATATGAAATCCCGAACTCCGGAATCGCCTTTTTATCATTGTTAATTTCCAATCAAATTTAATTGCTTGCCATTTTGAATATTGCCATATTTGAACTTGCCTATTTTAATTAGATGCATTTTTAGTTTAATTAATTCATTGTTTGATAGATTATTAATTTTGCACAAATAGATTTCATACTCCAATACCCATCAATTTATTACTTTAATTTCAAAAATAGTCCAAATTAGTTAGAACTTTTATATCAAAAATTCAATCATTAACACAACTCCTCGTGGGAACGATATCTTTTCTATATTACTTGTACGACCTGTGCACTTGCGATTGGGCCACATCAATATACTTTTTAGTTATTTAGTAAATATGTTATTTTTAACTATAAGATATAAATATAATTATGAATTATATATATATATATATATATATATATATATATATATATATATATATATATATATATATATATATATATAAGTAAAAGTCAACTTCCAATAAATAACCACAAAAAATAATTAATAATTAATTCAAGACTCATAATTAAATTAATGAAACAAAATTAATTAAATTAATTTTGTAAAAAATAATTTAATTAATTATGGCTTGAACACAGAAAATTACATTTTTAGTGTAAACAATGCCCCCGCGCATGTAAAATTTTAATTTTTTAGACTTTTCCTTGAACTCTTTTGCTCTTGCTTAACTCCCTTGGGTACCAACTTCCTTGTCTCGTACATCCAGGTCAACATCCAGTCATTTGTCACAGCACTTTATTTATCTCCTACTAAGAATTCGAATTTAAAATGAAGCTATTTTCTCTAAAAATTCCAACTTTAAATAGAACATAAGAATATTCAAAGAATATTTGATCTTTATCCCATCATATCATTAATTTTACACTTATCAAAATTACTTTTTGTCTTCTCAAACCATCTTTTCCATAAAACTCTACACCATAAAACTCTCTCCACAAAATTTCTACTTTATTTTCCCATTCTCTTAAATCTCTGCTCATTTTTTTTCCTTTCTTCTTCTTCTCTTTGTGTAATTTTTGTCCTTTTTTTTCTGGTCTACTTCTCCACCTGCACCATGTCACTTCTTTGATCGAAAACCACCGCCATCAATCAATTTGAAGGTCTGAAGGCCTCCTTCGCTCATCGCCTTTTCTTCCAAATGAGTTTTTACATCGTTTGGGTATTGCCTACTGCCATTTCAGGTACTCCTCTACTACTTTTGCGTTAATCTCATACAATTTTAGCCATTTCTTGGCAAAATAGGTACTGGGTTGATGTGCTTCCGCAAGTGCACGGATCACAGTAGTATAGTTTTAAAAATAATATCGTTCCCACAGGGAATTGTGCTTAAATTAGAAATAAAAGGATAAGCTAATTAAAATGGTAAAATTTAAAGATATTAAAAATGAAATTTAAAATTAAAATTGGTATTTGAGGAGTTTAAACTAAATCAAACAATTAACTAAATTAACTAGATTACCAAAATTTAAATTGAAATTGCTAATTATGAAATTGGGAGGAATTAAATCTAAATTCAATAAAAATTAAAGTGATTCTAGAGATAGGATTTTCAATGTTGTCTGCATGTGGTTTATCCCTAATTTAGCCAAACACATGAGAATTGCAATTTTGAGGGAAATCAATTCTTAGTTCTTTGAAAACTTTTTCAAGCATTTCAAAGTTGGTATTCATTAAATCAAACCCTATTTTCACGATATTTCAAACCTAACAAAAACCCTATTAAAGCTCTAATTGATTTTTGAAAAGTCCCCTTAATCCTCTTAGCTTATCTCTAACACCAAGAAAACTAAGTTTATTGCAAGATTATCTATCCCAAACATTCACTTTTCAGTCCATCTGTCAATGATTAAAACTTAACTTAATAAGGGCCCATTCATCAAGCAAAGCAACAAGCTCACAAGCAATAATACAAAATACAACAAATCTTATTTAAATGACTAAATCAGTTCAAAACCACAATACAAAGCAATATTTACAAACACATCTCTAGAATACTACTCACAAATCATAGTTTCAAGACAAACCCAAGTGTAGAAATGAAGAAATAATGAAAATCTAAGCTAAGGAATAGAAAAACCCAGTAGAATGATGATGAATCTGCTGCTGGAGAGTGCAGAAAATGTCCTCTGCTGCTGCTGCAAAATGGTTTCCGTCCTCCTCTTCCTCTCCTTTTTTTCTTGCCAAAAATCTCTCTCCCTTTCTCCTTATGGAAAGAAATAGATAAAGGAGGTTTTATATGGTTCAGAGATCTGCCCTAGAATGGGTAAAAAGGTAGAAGATTCCAGAGAAAGTGAGGTATTAAATCAGAGGAACGAAAATGCCACGTCAGCCATTTTCAGTAAAAACGACACAAGCTGAATCGGTTGTGTCGCGGGTTGTGTCGCAGGTTGTGAAACCTGCTGCCTGAGAGAAACTGCATATCTGACAATCGACACAACCTGTGACACAAGCTGTGTTGTAGGTTGTGTCACTTTCGGCCTCTTTAATCTCAACTTCAAAATTTTGCAATTCAACTTTAATTTCTTCCAAATAGCTGCTCTGATCAAAATACACCAAATTTCTCCAAATTTAACCTACAAAACAAATAAATTTCATAAATTAAACTAAAAAGTATTAAAAGGCAAAATTGACTAAATATATGCTAATATCTATAGTAATAACTATGAACAAGGGTAAATTATGTGCAAAAATTATACCTAAATGATGATATAAAATACATGCATCAAATTCCCCCATACTCAAACTCTTGCTTGTCCCCAAGCAAAATTTCATTAAAACTCATTTGGAAGGGAATAGAATCAGTTTTTGAAAATACAAAAATCACTAATCCAAACCACCAACTTACCTCTAGCCACCAACATTCCAAATTCCCACCAGCGAAGCACAAAGAATGAAGCAATCACTCTCAACACTTACAGAATAGCTAAGAATTAACCAATCAACCCAAGCAACAAATACCAACCAGCTATAAGAGTCAATTGTGCCAAAACGAACCTAAATGAAATAGATAGCCAATGTGTCTCAAATAGATGATGAGTAATGTATGGAAGATTATATTGCCAAACCCATATGCAAGCATAAAAGATCTAACTCTACTAATGTAACAAGCATTTTTCAAAGAATCATTAGGTCTTTTTAAGGTTTGTAATGGGGTCCAATAGGGTAAAATTATGGTTAACAAAGAAAGGGAATAAGGAAAATAAAATATGAAAATAATATTAATCATGAAACTCAAAGTGCATTCAATATTCTTCTTCCCCCTTTTTTTTTATATCATTTTTTTTCTTTTAATTCAAGGGGAAAGAAATTCACAATGAATCTCAAGTGCTATCATAATGATTATATAAAGGGACTACTTTTTATACTTTTTTTTAATTATATATATATATATATTTTTTTTTCTTATTTTGTATGTGTCCCTATTTCATGTCACACCCAAAATTACCTTTGGGATATTTTGGTGACCCTTTTTTTTTATCAACTTTTCACAATTACTCTAGCACTTTTCAGGATGTTTCAATCCTCCAAGTTTTTTTTTATTATTATTATTTTTTTTATGCACTTAATTGCTAAAATATTATTCTCATAAATAGGTGGTAGTGTTTAGGTTTTATGGCTAGGTAAATGATTTGGGTTCCAAAGAAATTAGGGAATTAAGGTTCAAGGGAGGTTTGCAATGATTGAAATGAAATTAAGGTAGGTTAAGACTAAATGTGAGGTTTAAAATATGAAGGAATGCCTAAATCATATTCTTATCAAATGCAAGTTAAAAATTTCGCTTTGAAAGATCTAAGATGCTTGTTCTAGGAATGGTAAGACGACAATGACCATTTTCTTCCTTAAAGGCTTATCCAGACACTCAAAAACTCAAAATAACTAATCAGAATCTGCATTCCTAGATAAATATATTAATTTTCAGCTATTAAGTAAGAGAAAGAATAATGCTTAAGACTTTGTACCCAGCTGGAACTTTCATTCCACTAACCATCTAAAGGCAAGTTGGATTGCTTGAATAAGTAGCTTTTGGAATTCAAAGACTGGTTTAAAAATAAAAAAAAAAAATTAAATGAATAAATGAAATGCATGAATGTATAAATGTATAATCAACCTATATGTAACTAAGTATGCATAACTAAGTGTATGAAGCTAAATGCAGTGTATATAAGTGAATATGTACAAGTATGAAGTAATGAATGAGTATGTCACTATATGCAAATGAAAAGGAAAAATAATTTTTGCAAAAAATTTACCCTCTCCCCCATACTCAGAATGAACATTGTCCTCAATGTTAAAAGATTGCAAGGAATGGGATAATTTGGCTATATGTGCAAAAAATGGGTGGCTCATATGTGCATAAAGAATTATTATCCTGTTTCATAAGTGATAGCACAACTTGTGCTAAAAATGACACAAGCTGAGATAAGAATTGTTACCTCATTGAAGGTGCAGCCAATTTAATTAAATAAAATTTGGACAGCTGCTGCACTCATTGCAAAAGAAACAGAGGAATGGAATCCATTAAAGCAATTAAACTCAAAAAGTTGAAATAGGGAGGTTAAGCTCAAAAATATAACCATGAGATATCCACTCATCAAGTGAAATTCTGAAGTAGCATATAAAAGCAAGTGAGCAAAGCATTAAAGATTCAAAAGAAAAATATACTTATGAGCAACTAAAAAAAATATTGAATAAGCAAATGTTTCAAATAAAAGAAAAGCAACATAAGCAAAATATTAACTAAACAAGTCACTAAAAACACTAATTAATGAAGCAACTAAAATAAAGACATGAAATGTTTTTTTTTTTTAATCATGGGTTAGTGGGCTTTTTAGCATGGGGTTGGTCGCGGGCCCATTCTGGTGAAGTGGGTTGTTAACCTGCAAAACCAAAAAAAAAAACGACACACGTTAGAACACAAGGATGGAGGTTGTGCCGGAAGTTGTGAAATATTCTGCCCAAATTGTGCCCAGTGAACACAAGCTACTACACAAGCTGAATCGATTGTGCCGCAGGTTATGAAATATTCTGCCCAAATTGCGCCCAGTGAACACAAGCTACAACACAACCAAAATCAATTGTGTCGCAGGTTGTGAAATCTGCTGCCCAAATTTGACAAAATTACACAGTACCTGAAAAATTGAAACAAATTAGATTTTAAGTGATTAGACCTTCATAACATGAATTCTAATTGTTCAACCTGTTATGTTCATCAAATACTCATAAAAAAAAAAAAATTTTCAAAGCACCAACTCACACATCCACATTCAAATAATTTTCTTTTTTTTTAAACCAAGATAACAAAATTTGGAAAAACTTTCTCTTAAAATTAACAAAAAGAGCAAGGAATCCAGCAAGATCCACCAGTAAATATTCAACAATAGAAAGATGAAAAGTATAAGTGAACAAATTTAAAACTAAAATTTAAAGCTGAAAGTTAAAGCTAGAACTAAAAAAAAAAAATTTTAATGCTCATTTGCTTGCAATGAATTGTATCCCATCTGCACAAGAAAATTAGAACAATGTCAAACTCTGAATAAAGAGTATAGAAAAACTTAAAACAAATATATGAAAGAAATAAAGAATCAATGAAAAATTGTGGGTTATGCCCAAAAATGCTAAGTTTAGGTCTTTAGCTTGACCTTACTCAATCAAAATTTTATGGAGAATGAGAGAGATAGCAGGTTGTTATCTTCTCAATTGGCTCACCAACTGAATAATGCCTCAACCTTTGCCCATTTACCTTGAAATTATCAGATTTTTCACCAAAAATTTCCACAGCACCATGAGGGAAAACTTTCACAACTTTAAATAGACCTGACCACTTTGATTTTAATTTTCCTGGAAAAAATTTCAACCTTGAATTGAACAAGAGCACCAAATCTCCTTCTTTAAAGTCCTTTTTCTTGATATGCTTATGATGCCATTTTTTAGTTCTTTCTTTATAGATCCTAGCATTTTCATAAGCATCAAGTCTCAATTCTTTTAACTCATCAAGTTGCAAAAGTCTTTTGTGTCCAGCAGCTTGTAAATCAAAATTGATTGCTCTTATGGCCCAATAAGCTTTATGTTCTAACTCTACGGGCAAATGGCATGATTTTCCAAAAACTAACCTATAAGGTGTAGTTCCTATGGGGGTTTTAAAGGCTGTTCTATATGCCCAAAGAGTGTCATCTAATTTAAGGGACCAATCTTTTCTAGACTTGTTGACAGTTTTCTCCAAGATTTGCTTAAGTTCTCTATTTGTGATTTCTACTTGGCCATTTGTTTGAGGGTGATATGGTGTGGCAATCCTATGCTTTACCCCATACTTTCTCATTAATTTTTCAAATTGGTGATTGCAAAAATGGCTACCACCATCACTGATTATGGCACGTGGGGCACCAAATCTGGTCAAAACAAATTTTTTCAGAAATTTCACCACAACTTTTGCATCATTGGTAGGTGTAGCAATAGCTTCTACCCATTTAGATACATAGTCCACCCCTACCAAGATATATTTATTCCCATAAGAAGATGGAAATGGCCCCATGAAATCAATTCCCCACACATCAAACAATTCAACTTCTAATATGGACTGTTGGGGCATCTCATCTCTCTTGGAAATATTGCCTACCCTTTGACACCTATCACACTTGCTTATAAAGTTTCTCACATGTTTAAACATATTAGGCCAATAGAAACCTGATGTTAAGACTTTTTTAACAGTTTTTGAGACACCACAATGACCACCATATTCAAAGAAATGACAATGGTAAATAACATTATTTATTTCTTCCTCTAGTATACATCTCCTAATTATTCCATCATTACATCTCTTAAACAAAAGAGGCTCTTCGCAAGAATAAAATTTAATATCATGCAAGAATCTTTTCTTTTGCTGCCAAGATAAATTAGGTGGCAAGACACCACAAGACAAGAAATTCACAATATCAGCAAACCATGGAAGTGCAGATTTCAACACATACAACTGCTCATTCATAAAAAAACTCATCAATTGGCACAATATCATCATCTTTATTTTCAGTTTTTATCCTAGAAAGGTGATCAGCCACCACATTCTCAACACCTTTTTTATCTCTTATTTCTAAATCAAATTCTTGAAGTAACAAAATCCATCTAATCAACCTAGATTTAGCTTCTTTCTGGCTTATTAAATACCTTATTGCTGCATGATCAGTGAAAACTATTACCTTTGAGTTGACCAAATAAGAACGAAATTTATTGAGTGCAAATACTATTGCAAGGAACTCCTTTTTAGTTGTAGCATAATTAACTTGAGCTCCATCAAGGGTTCGGCTTGCATAATAAATGGCATAAGGTTTTCTATCTTTTCGCTAGCCAAGGACAGCTCCAACAGCAAACTCGCTTGCATCACACATGATTTCGAATGGCAAAGTCCAATCCGGGGGTTGCATGATAGGAGCTGTTGTTAATGCCGTCTTTAACCTGCAAAAAGCAACCATACAATCTTGATTAAAATCAAATTTAACATCATGATTCAAAAGATTTGTTAAGGGTTTAGCAAGTTTAGAAAAATCCTGAATAAATCACCGGTAAAACTCGGCATGTCCAAGAAAACTCCGCACTCCTTTGATAGTGGTTGGAGGGGGCATTTTTTTCAATAATTTCTATTTTGGCTCTATCTACTTCTATTCCCCTGTTTGAGATCAAATGCCCTAAAATGATCCCCTCTTTGACCATAAAGTGGCATTTCTCCCAATTCAACACCAGATCATTATCAGCACACCTCTGCAAGATTTTAGACAAATTAGTCAAGCATGAATCAAAATTAGTTCCATATACTGAAAAGTCATCCATGAAGACCTCCATAATTTCTTCAATAAAATTAGAAAAAATGGCCATCATGCACCTTTGAAAGGTGCCAGGCGCATTACACAATCCGAATGGCATCCTTCGATATGCAAAGGTGCCATAGGGACAGGTAAAGGTAGTTTTTCTTGGTCATCGGGATGGATTGGAATTTGAAAGAAACCAGAATATCCATCTAAGTAACAAAAGAAAGAATGCTTGGCTAATCTCTCTAACATTTGATCCATAAAAGGAAGGGGAAAATGGTCTTTTCTTGTAGCATTGTTCAACTTCCTATAGTCTATGCACATTCTCCAGCCTGTAACAGTTCTAGTGGATATCAATTCATTATTCTCATTTTCAACAACTCTTACCCCACCTTTTTTTGGTACAACATGCACAGGACTAACCTACTCACTATCAGAAATGGGGTAAATAATTCCAGCAGCTAGTAATTTTAGGATTTCCTTTTTCACAACATCCTTCATTGTAGGATTCAATCTTCTTTGGTGTTCAATGGAAGGTTTACTATTTGGCTCTAGGAAAATCCTATGCATACAGACTGTTGGACTAATTCCCTTTATATCATCAATTGCATAACCCAAAACTCTCTTATATTCTCTCAAAACTCTCAACAATTTGTCAATCTCAATACCAGTTAAAGATGCATTAATTATAATAGGATATGTTCCATTGGGTCCAAGAAAAGCATACCTGAGGTTGGAAGGAAGAGGTTTAAGATCTATCTTTGGGGCATCCTCTACCTTTAATGATGGTGGTTTAATCTCCAAAGTTTGCACTTCTTCAAGCTGAAAAATTGTGGCTTCAAGATGTGGTGGAGAGCTCTCCAAGTGTTGTGCAAAAGCAGCTATGTTGTGATTGTCATCATTAATGCTCCCACCATGGACTAAGCAATTTTCAAGAGGGTCTTATGGATAGCTTTTTCTGAAATGCTCTTGAAAAATCTCATCAATAATGTCTACTCGCAAACAAGACTCAACTTCTTCATGTTTCCTTTTCATGGCTGGATTGATGTTGAATATCATTTGATCATCTCCCACTCTAAGTGTTAATTTCTCACCCTTTACATCAATTAATGCACCAGCTGTTGCCAAAAAGGGTCTTCCCAATAAGATAGGAACTTTTGTGTCTTCTTCCATATCTAAAATGACAAAGTCCACTGGAGTGTAGAATTTACCAACCTTGATAGGCACATTTTCTAGAATGCCTTCTGGATACTTAATTGAATGGTCAGCCAATGAAAGATACATGTTTGTGGGCTTCAACTCTCCCATATTCAACTTCTCATATATTGAAAGTGGCATTAGGCTGACACTAGCTCCAAGGTCACATAAGGCATTTGCCACATAATTATCACCTATATGACAAGGGATGGAAAATACACCCGGATCTTTGAGTTTGGGAGGTAACTTCTGCTGAATTATAGCACTGCATTGCTCTCCCAAGTTGATGGTGTCATAATCTTCTAGCCTTCTCTTGTTGGTAAGAATCTCCTTCAAAAACTTGGCATAACTTGGCATTTGGGATAGTGCTTCAGTGAATGGCACATTGATATACAACTTCTTTAGCACTTCAAGGAATTTGCCAAATTGTTTGTCTAGCTTATGCTTGATGAATCTTTGAGGGTAGGGAAGGGTGAGCTTGTAAGGCTCAGGTGGGATGTATGGTTTCTCTCCCTCATCTTGCTCACTTTTGCTTTCTTCTTCTTTTTCATTTTTCTTGCTCTCAACTGAATTTTCTTCTTTTGTGCTCTCTTTTTCTTCTCTCTTGTTTTCACTCTCTTGACCAACTTTCTTACCACTTCTCAAGGTCACAACCTTACATTGTTCATGAGGGTTTTGTGGTTGGCTAGGTAGTTTCCCATAGGATTTGCTTCCTGATGAGCTTGCTTGTTGAGCCAATTGAGTCTCCAACATACGATTGTGGACTTGTAATTGATCCATGGTTTGTCTCATGTGTTGCATTTCTTCCTCCAATTTGCTATTCATCTTGCTTTGTTCAGCAAAAAATTTCTTCATCATGCTTTCCAAGGTTGGCTTCGGTTCATGAGGTGGAAGGGATTGTTGTGCTCTTGCTTGATATCCAGGTTGTGGCTGCCTTGTGGGCTAAAATTGAGGCTGAAATTGAGGCCTATTCTGCTACATATACTGCTGGTTATGAGTATAATTTGACCTTTGACCTTGATGAGCAAAAGTTACTTGTGGTTTCCATGATGAGTTGTTCACATTAGAGTAAGAATTTCCCATAGGTTTCTGTTGATAACCTCCTACATAAGCAGCTTGTTCTTGCAAATAATCATCACCATAAGAAGAGTAATCAACTCCACAACTTTGGCTTCCATCTGTGTAGGCAACTTGTTGCATAGTTGTAGGAGTTGAGGTTGTTGCCTTTGTGCAAAAATCACTAAGAAGCTGAGTCAACTGATCAAATCTTGCATTCATGTAGCTAACTGAGTCAAGTTCATAAATCCCAGCCTTCTTTGGCTCAAGTGCTTTAGGATTTCCCCACAAATGGGTATTATGAGCAATCTTCTCTAATAGATCATAGCATTCTTCACTTGTCATTCTCATGAAATCTCCTCCTGCTTGTGAATCAATTGTGTTTCTTATGGCTGGAGTAACTCTGGTGTAGAAATTCTGAACAATCATCCATTTGGGTATTTCATGATGAGGACATTGCCTTTCAAGCTCCTTAAATCTCATCCAAGATTCATACAAAGTTTCATCATCCCTTGGCTTAAAAGCTACCATCAAATTCCTCAAATGAGTGGTCTTCCCAGGTGGGAAAAATTGAGATAGAAAAGCTTGAGATAGCTGCTCCCAAGTAGCTATAGTAGCTTGTGGAAGTGAGTCATACCACTCTAATGCTGAATCTCGAAGAGAGAATGGAAATAAGGTGAGCCGAATCACTTCATCTGAAACTCCAGGCTGCCTTTGTGTACCACATATCATCAAAAATTTCTTCAAATGAGAATGAGGATTTTCAAGTGGACTACCTCCAAATTGTGAATTTTGAACCATTTGAATGAGACCGGTCTTTAACTCAAATTGATTAGGTCCAATGATAGGTCTGTTATCTCTCACATCTGCACATCTAGGAAAAACATAATCTAACATGGATCTTCTTTGAGGATCATTTTGATTAACAACTTCATTTTGCCTGTTTTGCTCATTTCCTCCATTGTTTCCACCAATAGCTCTATTTTGATTCTCCATATTTTCAATTGTCTCCTCTTGCTCAAATCTTTGTTGTTCTTCTTTTTCTGCTTCCTTTCTTCTCTTGTATTCCTTTTTGTTGGCTCGACAGAATTTTTCAATTTCAGGGTTGAACAACAATTCAGTATCACTTGTGTTTTTTGATCGTCTCATAAACAAGAAAAGTACCTGAAAAACACAAGCAACAGCAGTGAAAATAAAAAAAAATAAAAATTATAATCAGCTTAAAACAATTAAAATCCAACTTAAAAATAAACAATTCCCCGGCAACGGCGCCAAAAACTTGATGTGCTTCCGCAAGTGCACGGATCATAGTAGTATAGTTTTAAAAATAATATCGTTCCCACAGGGAATTGTGCTTAAATTGAAAATAAAAGGATAAGCTAATTAAAATGGTAAAATTTAAAGATATTAAAAATGAAATTTAAAATTAAAATTGGTATTTGAGGAGTTTAAACTAAATCAAACAATTAACTAAATTACTAAAATTTAAATTGAAATTGCTAATTATGAAATTGGGAGGAATTAAATCTAAATTCAATAAAAATTAAAGTGATTCTAGAGATAGGATTTTCAATATTGTTTGCATGTGGTTTATCCCTAATTTAGCTAAACACATGAGAATTGCAATTTTGAGGGAAATCAATTCTTAGTTCTTTGAAACCTTTTTCAAGCATTTCAAAGTTGGTATTCATTAAATTAAACCCTGTTTTCACAGTATTTCAAACCTAACAAAAACCCAATTAAAGCTCTAATTGATTTTTGGAAAGTCCCCTTAATCCTCTTAGCTTATCTCTAACACCAAGAAAACTAAGTTTATTGCAAGATTATCTATCCCAAACATTCACTTTTCAGTCCATCTGTCAAGGATTAAAACTTAACTTAATGAGGGCCCATTCATCAAGCAAAGCAAAAAGCTCACAAGCAATAAATCAAAATACAACAAATCTCATTTAAATGACTAAATCAGTTCAAAACTATAACACAAAGCAATATTTACAAACCCATCTCTAGAATACTACTCACAAATCATAGTTTCAAGACAAACCCAAGTGTAGAAATGAAGAAATAATAAAAATCTAAGCTAAGGAATAGAAAAACCCAGTAGAATGATGATGAATCTGCTGCTAGAGAGTGCAGAAAATGTCCTCTACTGCTACTACAAAATGGTTTCCGTCCTCTTCCTCTCCTTTTTTTCTTGCCAAAAATCTCTCTCCCTTTCTCCTTATGGAAAGAAATAGATAAAGGAGGTTTTATATAGTTCAAAGATCTGCCCTAGAATGGGTAAAAAGGTAGAAGATTCCAGAGAAAGTGAGGTATTAAGTCAGAGGAACGAAAATGCCACGTTAGCCATTTTCAGTAAATATGACACAAGCTGAATCGATTGTGTCGCGAGTTGTGTCGCAGGTTGTGAAACCTGCTGCCTGAGAGAAACTGCATATCTGAAAATCGACACAACCTGTGACACAAGCTGTCTTGTAGGTTGTGTCACTTTCGGCCTCTTTAATCTCAACTTCAAAATTTTGCAATTCAACTTTAATTTCTTCCAAATGGCTGCTCTAATCAAAATACACTAAATTTCTCCAAATTTAACCTACAAAACAAATAAATTCCATAAATTAAACTAAGAAGTATAAAAAGGAAAAATTGACTAAATATATGCTAATATCTATAGTAATAGCTATGAACAAGGGTAAATTATGTACAAAAATTATACCTAAATGATGACATAAAATGCATGCATCATGGGTCTTATCTGGGCATTGTCAATTTGTTGAGAATTTGAGAAAATTTAGAAGAAATTTGATACCCTTGTATTATATAGATGTTTTTAGGCACAATTGTACTATAATTGCATGGCATTTAGGTAGATAATTACATAAATATTTATTAGTTTCATTAGTTTTTGATAATGTAGCCAATCTTCACTAAATTTCATATTTTCTACATCTTTTTAGGCGTTCTAAAAGAAATCCAAGGTATAGGAGTGAAAAAGAAAAGCTTGGAAGGATTTGAAAGCAAGGCAAGTTGCTGATACACTTTACATGGGTTGTGTAAACACAGCCATGATCGCATGTAACCTTCTGTCGGGGGAGAATTGAAGAAATCATAAGAAAGCTTCAGTACATGGGAAATGTAAATTGCCCTGTGTACCATCCAAGGGCCCTTGTAACATTTTGGTTAACGAAGCTTGAAGAACTAAAGGGAAGGAGACAGTACACGAGCCGTGTACTTTGACCCGTGTAAAGTCACATACCCATGTAACTTTCAATTTCTCATATGAAAAGAAGCCGAAGTTACTCCAGAAACTTACACACCTCAGGCCATGCAGTGACATATGGGCAGTGTATTATGCAATATCAACTTCCTAATTTGACTCCAGCTCCAATTCTGGCATGTCATTCAGACTTATACTGCCCTTAGGACTTTAAAACTTAACCCTAGGACATCCAATATAAATAGAGGAAGTAGAGAGCATGAGAGGGGAGAAATTTCTTTTGAAAGGGAAGAGAGGAGAAAAGAGAAAAGGAAGACCTTTAAGATAAGACTTCCAGAAAACCCTAGTTCCCTTGAAAAAGGATTACATCAGTACCAAGGAAGAGAACTGTCAGCCAAAGTTCCACCAGTTTAAAGCTGCAGATCTTTCTCTTGATTCTTTTATTCTAATTCTTCATACTGGTTTTGTGTTCTTTTATTTTTATTACATTATATTTGTTAAACTCACCATGTGTGAGTAGTACCTTTAATTCTGGAATTAGGAGAGTAGCATTCTTAATTTCTTTTATGGATATATATTGAGTTTTATTTAATAAAATTGAGTTTTGAGTTTTGATTCAATCTCTTGTGTTATTAATGTATGCTATGTGTAGGTACTCATTTAACTATGATCTAAGATATTAATTGAAGAACTGAGAGGTGAAAATTAATATCAAAAAATCAGGATTTTAAACCTAGAAAATCTGACCTAGAGATAGGCTGATGACTTTTGTGGAACTCCATAATTAATCACAGAGCTTAAGGGATTTTAATTAGGATTGATCGCCATGAAAGTAGGGTTCAAATTAATTAAACTACATCTTAGATACCTTAAGAGAGGATCTAGAATACTTTAGGATTAATTTTCATCAAAGTAATAACACTCATTCCATTGATGAAACAAGGTTAAAACCATAATAGGGTTAAGGTGTGAAATCTTAATTCTAGAATTGTCTATCCAAAAAGAATTCTTTTTAAGTTCTCAGAATTATTTTCCTTTGTTTCTAGTAGTTATTCAGTGCTGGTTTAACTTACATTCCCTCATAATTTTTAGTAGTTCAAATAGTCAAAATTATTGTCTAGCATAGTACTTATGCTTATAAATTCCTTATGGGAACGATACTCTACTCATTACTTTATTACTTATTCGTGATCCGTGCACTTGCGGGGTTATAAAACTAGCAAACAAAATTGCAGGTACCTTGAATTTTACTATTTTGAGAATGAATTTAGTACCCTTGTGTGGTTTGAGCTTTATTTGTGCACTTGAGATGTAATGGATACTCTGTTGATATTACGTTTATCTTTAGATTTTATATTATAAAGACATTATTTACCACACCTATCACAACACTTGACATGGCACCTGCTATCTCATCTGGTACTGCACCTACTATAGCACTTGCTGCAGCACCAACTTTGGCACCTAGTACAGCACCTGGTATGGCACCTATTGCGGCAACATGGTACGATACTTGCTGTGGCACCTACTACAAGTACTGGTGTGGCCCCTCCCTTAGTCATATCTCCTATGAGCACCTTTGTACTAGGAATATAGTTCCTCTTTCGTACTAAAGGTCTTTGCATAATCAAGCTTTTTGATGTCTAATATCAATCATTTTTCTATATTAGCCAGAGGTAGTTCTCTTCATTGAACCTATATCGAACCTTTTTGGTGCAGGTGAGATTATATCAAAATTTTTCCTTGACTAGGTACTGTAATCTTTATATGGAGGATTTGAGAACTTCATTATCAGGTGCCAATACCACATTTCTCCTTTGGAAATATTGGGGAATTTTCTATCCAGCCTTGTTCTAGAGCTACCAATTGACTTTAAGCTTCATCCAAGGATTTTCTACATGCTATGGTCATAAATTTTAATGTAATAAATTTAGAACACATGTAATACTTGGATATTTGTTAAACAATAAGCCATGTTTTGGTTTTTATTTATGAATGATAGTGGCCATAAGGCCTAGTTGTTACCTTTTGTCTACCTGATTATATGTGAATAAATGCTATAATGTATTAGCCATCATGTCAATGTTGTCTTTACACTAATTGTAGATAAGCCTAGAAAAAGTCATGGGATCAGCTATTTAAGGCCATGGGTTGACCTAGGAGAGTCTGCGGATTAGCCTTAGATATTTTATGTTGGGTGTTATTCCATCGGCTTCCTCCAAGGTGTGATGGATTAGGTGTGATGGATTTGGACTTAGAGAATTGAATCATTATAACTGCTACTTAAAGGACTTGAGTAGTAGGAATTATTACATGAGGAACACAGACCGTAGGAGCACTAATTCCTTTGATACTGTGATTACCCCCTGAGCATGGAGTCACCTGAGGAACATGAGTCCCTTGGGAAGCTATTGGTGCCATTAGAATTAGAGTTATAGGTATTACCATTTGAGGGACTGGTGTGACTATCTGAGGAACCTGCACCATAGATAAGTTAATTCCTCTCTGACTGTTGACCCCCAAGCCAAAGGTCACCTGGAGCATCTGCACATTCTGAGGCACTAGTTCAGCTTGAATACCAGCAATTGTCTTTGCATCATAAATACTCACGTAAGTTACAGTGTTAATGTTACTGAGAATCTGAGTAGGAGCATCGGTTTTGACGCTGGGGTAGCAGATTTATAATAATGCTTTAGGTTAGCTAGCCATCATTCGTCTCTCTTGTGGAGTGGCTGGTACCTTTCTTCATTTTGAATTTAGCCTTCGTCAAAATTGCCTAGGGGAGTTTATGCTAGAAACTACCCCTTAAGTTCCCTTACGCTCCTAGATGCCAAATCAGATTACTCTGGCCTAAGAATCTGGCCATTAGGAAGTAGTTAGACATTGGGATGTTGTATTTCTTAGAAATAATTGTACATCTAATTGATGAGATTTCTCTGCCCATGAATTTATGTATTTTATCAAGGCATTCATGATGGTTGATGCCAATTTTTCCATATCACTATAAAGCATTTTGTAATGCCTCATCAAGAACGTAAATAACAGTGAAGCATGAGAATCGTCCCACTGGGAGTGCCAAAAATTATTTGCTTGGGAAACAACTTTGCCAGCTAACAACTTAGGAAATGCGAACGTGCTAGATACTATGTACATCAGCTGTACGCTAGTCTGACTTCTCTCAAATAGTTGTGATAACCTGATTAGACTGAATACAACTTCGTTAAAATTTCACTTCAAATGAACAATTAAAGTAATAAGAAATTATATTGATTATTGAAAATTGAAGTACAAGGCTTAGAAAATAAATATAAAGTTTAAAAAATAAAAAAAAAAACAGATAAAATTAAAGATAAATAGATTGTTGGAGTCTGTTGTTATTGATTGGTTGATTGGTTAGGGGTTTGAACATTGCATAGAATAATTCATAGCAGCATCTAACCTTGAGAAGGTTCTGGAACCAATACCTTCCTATGTCACATCTATGACAGTTTTTATCTACTATTAGTAACTGCATGTAACTTGCCTTGCAATAGGTAACTTCCACTAACCACTAATTTCTATAACTCCCCACTAGCAGGTAACTTCCATTAATCAACTTCCAATATATAACCACAAAAAATTATTAATAATTAATAAGTAATTCAAACCTTATAATTAAATTAATGAAACAAAATTAATTAAATTAATTTAAAAAAAAATAATTTAATTAATTATGGTTTAAACACAAAAAAATACATTTTTAGTGTAAACAGTTTGTTTTAAATTTTATTTTGTGTCATGGAGTATCATTAAATAGAATTGTAATTCACATTATCAATTGATTATTTATATTTGTAATTATATGTGATTTAAATGTAACAACTAATATTTTATGGATAGGAAGAATGATTAATTGGAAGTTGTTGGTTAAGTTACAGGGGAAAAATACACTACAAGAAAAAAGGAGATTAGAAACCAAAAATTCGGTTTCGAAACATTGAAAATCATTTTTTAATTTCAATTAGAAATTGATTTGAAATCGAAATAGTCAGTTTGCAATCTGTAGGTTTCTAAATAAATTAAAAATGGAATATGATGTCTATTTCTAATTCTAAAACCAATTTGAAACAAATATTTCCGTTCTAAAATTAGACACCGAATAACTTCGATTTTTAAATCTGTTTTGAGTTAGAAACCAAAATATATCAGTTTCTAGTAATCTGAAATAGATTTCCGTTTCCAATCAATTTCTAATAGGAATAAAAATAAAACACCTTTTAAAACTGAAATATATTCAGTTTCTAAATAGAAACATAATTTCCATTTCAAATTCATTTCTAAGCATAATAAAATAAAATAATATCATTTTATTTTAAAACTAAATGCTTTTTTGTTTCAAATTAGAAATGAAAATTCAGTTTCTAATCCATTTTAAATTACAGTAAAAATTTTTATTTTTATTTATTTAATGTATTATTTCTTATATTGAAGCATCTAATATGTTATCAAATCTCAATATAATACAAGAAAATTAAAAATTCTATCATAGATAAAATAAATAAAACATTGGAGAAGAGGATATATTTATTAAATTATAAAGTTCATAAATTTAATACATGCAAAGAAAAGTATACCCCTGCATTGCAATTGAAACACTAAGAAATCCAATATAGACTCCAACCTACAAACTTCAATATTGGGCGATAATTATATCACAATAAATATAGACTAAAATATCACAAAAGTGAACTAAGTCATGTCCGGCTATATTTTCTTGGTAAATATGATAAGCAACCCATGATAGCAAGAAGATTCGGACCATTCCACTCCATATTTATTCATGAATATTCTGATCCCATAACAATATCCCTTCAAACATTAATTATGCCCCATAGTCAAATCAAGGAGAAAGCCATAATCTGCATCAAGGAAAAGCACCTCAATGAGAAAAAGTAAATGCAAAATTACTCTTAAGTAAATAGAAAGCGGGACAATTCCCTTTCCATTAGTTCAATATAAAGGACTTAAATCTAAAAATTTATAAGTATCAGTAGTAGCAAATATTAGTTCAATATAAAGGACTTCGAGCATTAATGTGTTAAGTGGAAACTAAGTTCACTAATAAGCATATATCTGAATATTATAGTGCTAGTGTCGAAGACATTTCCAATCATGACCATAAACTAGTTAGTTTCTACAACTCAGACTATACACACATATTCAACTAACAACTCCGATCATACATATATATTCAACTAATAAACCAATGTAAATAAAAGAAACACCATCAACTCGTCCAATTGTAGCTTTGGCATCTCAGAATGAACAATCACCCCAATTCAAGGACAATCAAATCAATAAATGTATCCAAAAATATGAAGAAACTAATTGCAGAAAAGCAGATGGCTTTTGTCCAAGACAATTATAGCTTAGATATATCAATTTAAGAAATGAATCCTATGTTCCATTATAGCTTAGATCACAACAATAAAATCATTTTGATTCAATAACCTATGAATCAATTCACATTTACTATATGATGCTATTCTAAACCAAAATCCAACACCAATCATGCTATGGAGATAATCTGCATTTTAATATGAGAAATCAAAGAATCAAAACATGACGATAACTAGATGGTCAAGCATCAAATCTGAACATTTGATAGCTATATAATTTCTTCCTCTATTCACAAAACAATTGACAATAGTAGTTCAAACAATTAGATTTGAAGTCAATTTGTTTTAAATTTTATTAATTTTTGAAAGAATTTAAATTATAAATTGATTTAGTCATCATACAAAAAGAATTATGAATTAACTTAGTTAATTTATAAGTTATAAATTCTTTCAAATCAAAATATTAATTAAAAAATTTAATTAATTTAGTTTTCATGCAAAAAATCAATGGTCATTGCATCATTTAGATTGCACTAATAATTTAGAAAGATTCAAAAGCATTCCACATTATTAAGACAGAAAAAATAAAAGCAATAAATTACTCTGAAAATGTAAAGAAGCTGGGCCACTGACATTAGCAGGATTCATGGAAAGCCCAGTGTATTTTGAATATGTGACAACTGATGTTACAGTTACAACAGCAAGCAACCAATTTTGCACTATTGAGTTACGAGGGCCCCTAAGGAAAATTATAAGAACAGCAAAGCTAATTAAGAATGTCAACTCCCCCTCAAAAATGGCTCCTGTATGCAAGTCAGCTTTCAAAGTAGGCCTCAAAGCATGTGCTTATATTGTGGTGGCATCACCTCCAAGATCGCCAGTGCACCACTCACGGCACCTGCTGCCTACAAGAAGCCAATCACATTCCACGCTTAATATTATTCACTAGCAGCTTAAGCATGTTAATGAAATACTATTTCTGAAGAAGGAAGGCAAATGCATTAATGTAACATTATAAATCTTTGTTGTCCCTTTAAAATTCTTCTCTTTTTTCCAGAGATTTCTAGATATAGGTTATTGTACGTATGAATTATTCTTTTGGAATCCACTTTTCTCTTTTTTTGAAGATGGCTCATTATAAAGCTATTTTCTTTCTATCACAACTATATTACTCCTTTTTTGACATATGGGTATTATTCTATTTCTAGATTCATTTTCTCTAGAAAATAAGGGTTCAAAGGCAATAATTACAAAATATTTCTAGGAAGAATTCAAAAAGTCCACAAAAAAGCTAAAGCTGAAAACCAAAAAATTAAAAAAAAAAAAAAGACTAAAAGAAAGTAATCCAGTCGATTTTTCTTCTCTCCTTCAGAAATAACCATAAATATACAGAACGAACAAAATACCACTGAATTGGCAACAAACGAATGAAACGATCAATAAATCCATGCAATAAACAGTAACTGGGTGGTAATTCAAATTCTTTTATTCCTATATCTACTAAACATGCATGCAGACAGATTAAAAGAATGGATTCTCACACACAGAGACACATATACATTACCTGAGCGGGGAATCTGAGAGCCATGGAAAAGAGATTATCCCCACCAAAGCCAGCAGCATAGAAAGAAGCAGTACCAGTGGGGTTAAAACTATCTCCACCAAAGAACTCCACGATCAAGCCAAACAAGAAAACAAAGATAAAAGCAATAACAGTAGTGATAAAACATAGATGCCCAAAACAGCTGCTGAACGCCAAGGAAAGGGGAGGAGTTGGTGGTGTGCTCTGGTTAGGAAAGGGGAGAGCACATGGCAGATATGGGTAGCTTACAAAAGAGAGAGGCGGCACAACACTACAGGAGAAAGTTTTGCTGCAAAAAATAAAGACAATTTATGCTAGAGATTAGAAACCAACAAAAATCGGTTTCTAATTTGAAGTAGAATAATTTTGAAACTGAAATTAATCGGTTTCTAATTATAACTAAATGAATTAGAAACCAATGAAACTTAGTTTCTGATTTTCCTTTAAAATTTAATAGATAAAATAGATAATAAATTAATTTTGAAATCAAAATCAATCGGTTTTGAAATAAAACTAAAAGAATTAGAAACTGATCAAAATCAGTTTCTAATTTGACCTTATAATTCATAAAATAGATAATTAGATTAAGTTTGAAATGGAAAGTAATCGGTTTCTAAATATAATTAGATAACACCTTAATTTTTGAAATCGAAAGTAATCGCTTTCTAAAAATAACTAAAAGAATTAGAAACAGATATAAATCGTTCCTAATTTGACTTCAAAATTTAATCAATAAAATTGATAATAGATTTATTTTGAAACTAACAGAAATCGGTTTTTAAATATAACTAAGGAAAATAGAAACCGACAAAAATCAGTTTCTAAGTTGACTTTGAAATTTATTAAATAAAATATACAATAGATAAATTTTGATACCAGAAGCTATTAGTTTTTAAGTATAAATAAAGAAATTAGAAACCGTAAGAATCAGTTTCTATTTTTACTTTAAAATTTAATAAATAAAATATAAATTATATTAATTTTGAAACCTATATAAATCAGTTTCTAAATATAATAGATAATACTTTTATTTTGAAACCAAATGTAATCGATTTCTAAATTAAACTTAAAGAAATTAGAAAATGATGAGAATTAGTTTTTAATATGACTCAAATATAATGGAACTAGTTTTGAGTCTTTAAATTAGAAACGGAAAATAATTAAGTTTCAGAAGTTGGTTTGTAATCGGTTTTTAAACCGATGCTAAATTTGCCACCAAATTTCGGCGCGTCATTTAGAAACCGATGAGTTTCCATTTCAAATTTTGATTTCAAAGCCATTGCTAATCGGTTTTTGATATATTTAATCCGTTCTACTCAATTTCTGTTTTAAAAGCCATTTCAAATTACAAACCGACATAAATCCATTTCTAAATTCGGTTTCTATTACGATATTTTCTTGTAGTGATATCAAATGAGATGGTTTGGCTGTAGTTATGCCAAGACTGAGACAACCACAGCAAATACTAATTAATTCTCATCATTCTCAAACTCTAATATAAGGAGTCATTCATTCTCTCCTAATTCCCAATGATAACATAAAGATAATCAAGTTGCTTTCTCAACATGTCTAATGTTGATAGCGATTGGGTATTATTTTTAATCTTTGATTTAAAGACGAGAAGATGAAAATCATTGATAAATAATCAAAGTTTTGAAGTTAATCAACTAGATTTAGAGATAAACTAGGGATTAAGAGAATTAATTGGTTGATTAAAAAACTTAATGAGTTTTGGGTAAATCAAACACCGTGCGAGAGTATAATTTGGTTTTTCCTAAAATACATTTTATTTAGCTTGAGAAAGAAATTAAAAGATTTTAGAGTCAACCACCTTTAAATTATGTATTTCCTTTAAAATTGGATGAACCAAACTAAATCCCAATTAGTTTAAAGCATAAACCCCAAACTCATCATTAATTATTCTTTGTTTTAACATATTCTAATTATTATAGTCAAGTTTGCTTAGTTTAAGTTTTATTTAGTTTGCCCATTGCCTATTTTCTTTATTTTTCATTTAAATTATTGTATTTAATTAATTTAGTTCTCCTATAAATTGTCATTAGTCTAAATAATTGAAACAACCATAGTTTGGTACTTAAACACAATTTTTTATATAAACGGCACTCTATTTATCACTTTATTACTTGACACGGCTCATGTACTTATGGAAAATCCATGTCATTACTCTAACATATAAATTCATAGCAAATTTAAAATTTCAGCTATTTGATCCTAATATTTATATTTAAATTTTTATAATAAATTTACATATAAATTATTTTGATAATTTTATAAATAAAAATTAAATTTAATAATTTTTTTAGTAATTCATAAGGTCCTCTATATATTCTTAATTTCGTATAAATTATATTATAGATAAATTGAATAGATATTCTTTAACTTTTAGATTTTTTTTTCCACATTGATTTCCTTTAATTCTTTTTTCTAATTTTTCAAGTTGATTTAAATTCTATAAATCATGAACTTGAAATTTAATCCAACTATCATTGAAAAGATTGAACAAATTTGAATGACATGCATGGCATGCATAATAATACTTTTTTTTTATGAAATAATACTATAGTTAATACTATTACGAATAGCTTGCAATAAATGGGACATACTAATTGGGATATTAATATAAGTAGCATCCCATAAGTAAATAAATTGAAAGTAAATAATAATAAAATATAATAGAATTATATATATATATATATATATATATATATATATATATATATATATATATATATATATATATATATTATGCAATATATCAATAAAATAATATATAAATTTAGGTAAATTATAATTTAATCTCTGAGATTTTTGTTAAACGTACAACTTAATCCCCGTAATTTTAAAACTAAGTAATTTTAGTTCTTAACATTTCAATAAATCTACATTATAGTCGTTATTATTAGAATTTTAGTTAATTTACTGGTAATTCTAGCAAAAATAATTAAAATGTCATTAATTTTATTTTTAATTTAAAAATAATTTAGTTCTTGAGTCTTTATTTTGTTAACAATTTAGTCTCTAATTATATTCCTAACTTGCATTGTCCTGAAAAGTCAAGCAAAATATTTAAATTATTTATGCACTGAAATAACATTACCTTGACTTTTCAAACAATGTAAGTTAAGAATATAATTACGAATTTAAACCATCATCCTTCACTTTAAAACAAAACAAATAAGATTTTAATACTATTTTGATTTATACTTTATCATTTATATTATTAGTTTAAATAGTTAATTAAGTATTCAACTAATTTAAATAAGAGTACTTTACTTAAATTTTTAATTTATAATAAAATTGTATCAAAAAAAAAAAAAAACTAGATTTAAACAGATTAGACCTGCAATGAACCCAATACAACTTGCCTCTGCCTAAAATTGTATAATAGGAGACCAGTAAAAATAATGGTCTTCTATTTTTTGTCCCCTTAACTTGTGAGGAAGAACTTAAACCTACCCGGTAACTCTAGCAAGGACTCCAAAGCTACGGATTTATAGAATTGACTCAACAGGAAAATTTTATCTAAATCAATTCATAATAAATTTAAAATATAAATTATATAAAATATATATATTATATCTAATATTCATAATATACCATATTTATTCAAGAAAAATCCTTAACTTATATCCACCGGCCCATTCCTTACGACACAGCAAGTCATTCAAGGGTCACCCTCTTTATTTGTCTTCCTCAAGTTACAATCACGGCTGTTGTTTACCGTTTCTTAAATAAATTGCTATAATTCAATCTCCAAGATCCAACGGCTGCATGTAATACATATATTCATGCGGTACCATTACATATTAAGGCTTTGTTTATTTTATGAAAAATATTTTTTCATTTTTGAGATATTTGAAAAAATATTTTATTATTCAAAGAATAAATTAAGTTATTTAAAAAAAAATTTTTTTACAGATTTTGATTATTTTATTAAAATATATATATATTATTAATTTAATATTATAATTAAATAATAAAAATATTTTTATAAAAAATATTTTTTTATATATAAATTATTTTTTTTCAAACAAATAAAGTCTAAATTAAGTTGCACTTTTACTACTCTTAACAATAATAAATAATAAAAGTAAACTTTTGCCCTTAAAAACTAAAGAATTAAAGAAGCTTCTGGACTTTCTTGCGACGGAGCACAACTTCGGTTTCCGCAGTACACGCACTGACGCACATGACCAATTAAAAATGCTATCTAATATCTTTTTCAAGATATTATAAAAAAATAATAATTTTATTTCATATTATACTATATTAATATATTAAAAAAATAGTGCACTATCCATTATATATTTATACTTAAAAAAAAAGAAAATTTTACTGTACGCTTTACCTCTATTCTCTCTTTTTTATTTTAAAATTTTTTAATTTCTATTTTACACTTTATTTTTTAAAAATTTTCTCATTTTATTACTTAAAAACAAAGACTTTCTTTTTAATTTTCATATAATATATCTTGTAATCTTTTCACATGCCACTCCATTTTTTTTCTTTTAATCTCATTTAAATTTTTATTTAAAAATTTTATTTTACTAATTAATATTTTAAATTTTTATTATTTATTTTTATTTTAATCACTTGAGTGTTTATATATGAATTCAAAATTTTATTTTACTTTATTTTATTTTATTTTGTCATTTTAATTGTGTTGAATTATTTAACTATTTAATAATTAAATTTATGTTAATCATTGTTATCTTTCTTAAACTAATTTTAAGGTGACTTTATTTTATAATGAAATGAAATTAATTTATATTCCAACATTATATCAATGAAATGTTATACTTTAATCTCATTATGAGTAAAGTATAATAATAATACACTACATTAAAATTATTATATTGAGATTAAAAGTTTTAACTCAAAAAATTATTTATTTGTCTCTACATATTTTTAGAGATAAATAATTATTTATTCCATTTATTGTTATTTTTAAATGTAATTAGAGACAGATATAGAGATAAATATATATTTGACACTAATTTAACTTTTAAAGATAAATATATTTATCTATATTAATAACTTGTAGAGACAAAAAAAAATTATTTCCTTTTCATTTTAATAAACTATATTTTTTGCCTCTAAATTTATTTTGAAAGACAAATTAAATTGATTTTAATTATCTATTCTAAAATTTTTAAATTACAATCAAATAAATTTGACTCTAATAATATTTTTTAAAAAATAAATTATTTTGTCATTATATATTAATTTCTTTATATCATTTATTATTAATATAAATGTATTTATTTGTCTTTAATAATATAATATTTATTTAATACTGTAATTTAAATAAAATTTATTTAAATTAATAAAAATAATAAATATTATTTAAAATAAAAATATATAATTTTAAAAAAATAAAAAAATAACTAGCGGGCTTTGTATTTGGGCTCTACTTTTTACTTGAAATGCAAAATGAAGATAATTGCCTTTTATAGGCAAACTATTACCTTTCAAGTTTTCGAAAAAATTGATGTAGGACGTCGTTTTTTCTTTTTTTTTTTTTTTACAAATTATTATTTTTTAATTTATAATTTAGAACTTAAATTTTCAATTCATCATATAAATATTTTTATTATAATAAAGAACTAATACCATTTAATATTATATAATCAAATTTTTTTATAGTTATTATAGTACTTATCTATTTTTTAAGTATAAATTTAATTAAAAATAATAATTAAAAAATAAATATATTAATATATGTATAATTAATAAAATCAAATCATCAAAATATTTGTAGTTTAATAATAAAAGTGTTTTTATCAAATTTTGAGTTTTTTTTTTAAGAAATTAATAACAATTATTAGCCCAATAATTAATAACAATATGTTGATTAAAAGCTTTAACTATATAGATTAAAAGAAAAATATAATTTCTTTATTTTAATATATACAAACATAATGCAATATATATGCATGTATTTTACATGTTTAATTTTTAAAAATCAATTTTTTACTTAAACATCCAAGATGTTCTTGGTATGTCAGAAGTTGAATGTCTAAGCAAGTGTGGGATCTGAGTAAAGTGTTCTGTGGTTGTTGGATAATTAATTACGGAGGGTGTTCTGGTTAGTGGTAGGTCAATAATAGTAGGTAGTTGTGAGATTCTTTATATATATATATATATATATATATATTAGTTATTAATTTTTTCTTTAATATGAAAAAGGAAATTTTTTAATGACAAATTAAAGAAAAAATTGTTAAAACTTCTTATATAAATAAAGTTAATATTAATGAATTAAAAACAAATAATATAAGATTTAAAGACTAATAAATTTTACTTCAAAAATTAATTATTAAAAAGAAATAATATAACATTTAAAGACTAATAAGTTTTGCCTCAAAAAATTAATCATTAGAAATAAATAATATAACATTTAGAAACTAATAAATTTTATCAAAAAAATGAGTCATTAAAGATAAATAATATAATATTTAAAAACTAATAAAATTGTACTTCAAATAATAGTTACTAATAATAAATATCTTATTTGTGTCAAGGCATTTGTCTCTAAAAGACAATATTGTGATAGTGCATCTTTTTAGTCAATTATCATATTAATTTGGAATAATTTTTTTATTTAAATAATTATTTTTAAATAAATAAAAATAAAACATATAATTATACGAGAATTCATTTTAATTTTAATTTTTTTCCAAAAGATTTATTTCAAATAAGCCTAAAGAAATTGTAAACAGTTATTTTGATTGTAACTGAATTCAGGAATACAAACAATGATTGTGACCTGCATGACTTACAGAGTCGCAAGGAATGGGCCATGGCTTCAGAGTCTTTACTATAGTTATTGTGGTGGGTTTAAGTCATACTCACAAGTCACAACAGAGTAATTGGTCTTATTACGAGGAGAGGACTTTGGAAGTTTCTTATGGCCTCGACGTTGCATGATTTTCGATAATTGAAGTTTTCGTTACGGCACGTTACAAAATTAGTAATCTAAATGAACAAAAATCGGAAACCATTATTTTTGCTGCCCTTTATTTTTAGTAATATATCTTAGAGCATATCATTTTATATGTATTTTGTACATATCTAATTAATAAAAGGTAATTTAACTTTTCCGTTTACATAATATATTTATGTGTAATAGAAAATGTTCATTAATATTTTGTTAGAAATTCTATTATGAAGTTGTTAAGAATATGAGTGATAGTATTTCTAACACAAAATATCATAAATTAGTTCACAATCGAGGATACTTCACAAAGGACATGACTTATCCAGAAATATTGTAATCATATTTGTTTTCAAGGTATTTATATGAGATATAAATAAGATAGAGTAGTGAGTCTCAGGCCACATAACAAACATGATAGGCACTTATATATGATAAGTAGGCCGAACCAGTGACGCATATGACAAGCACATGTAATTTACTCTTGTCATTGCATTGTCATATATCATATCAGTGCATATAATCTTTAAACCTAAGATAACACAATTATCTTGTATATAGGTGGTTTGAGTTTGATACTGCTTTCATACTTGTACTGTGTATGGGTATATGGGCATGTGTTGGCTTCTACTAGTTATATATAGAGATAGGTGTTGATCAAGATGGAATCCGTTACCCTAAGTAAATAGGGATAAAATCCTATATTCATTTGATGCTTCAAGTTCCTGGCCAGGACAGACAGATTTAGTCAGAAAAGAGTTTCTGACAAGAAAATATAATTAATCAATAACTGGAATTAAAAGAGAACATAATGTTCATAGCAAATGTGGTTTGACACTAACCATGACTCCAGCTCAAATTGCGATTTTGTAATGGAGATATTCCAGTGCATGGTAATATATGATTATAAGTTCATTTAAGGTATTCCTTATTCCTGATTGAGTGGCAATGGTGTGCTATGCTAGGTGTCAACCATGGTCTATGAGATGCCTAAAATGATTTAGAGAAATCATTTATGATAAAAAAGAGTTTTGATGATATTAAGAGTTGATATCATATCTCATTGTTAATTAGTGATGAGCCTAGTGAGTTACACACATACACAAGTTAATCACCAAGTTAAATGTGATTTAATTGATTAATTAAAGAGTTTAATTGATTAATTAAATAGGTTTGGTTTGCAATAAAATTGAAAAGTCCCTAGTATGGCTTGAAATCAAATCTAGATTATTAGATGTATAGTATAAGTTAAATTTATATTTAAAGTGTTTAAATATGAATTTAATTGTGAGAAATTAATTAATGGAGATTAATTAATTAATTTATATTTGATATAAATTGATTAGAAGAGGAGAAATAATGATTTTGGAAGGGTAATTTGGTCATTTCACATGGTGACATGTGGCACCATGAGATGGTGACATGGTATCATATAAGTTTGCCATTTGTCTTCTTATCATGCAAGGTGATCAAAATCAAGATTAAGTCTAGCTTTGACACTTGGCTTAATGTGATTAAGTCAATTAAAAATAAGATGCAATGTGGTGGTGATATTTGGCAAAGGGTTTAAGTGATTATTTGACCTAATTATAAAAGGAAAAGAAAGAAGAAACAAAACAACCTCTCTTCCTCTCATGTGTGATGGCACAAAGGGTTCTTCCTCTCCTCTTCTTGCTTTCTCATCAATTCAAAGAGAATCACTCCATTCCCTTTGAATTAAAATTGCTAGGAATTGTTTCTAGTGTTCTATACACAAATATAACCTCTCTAAAAGTAAAACCCCAAATTGTAATTGGTTAGCAAAGCTTGAGAAGCAAAATTGGGGGTTGCGCATTGGTGATCTTTGTGTGAACAAGCTAGAGAGACAACACTTGGGGTCCTAGGAGCTTCCTAAAGGTGTCAATTGCATCTATAATGCATCAAAGAGGTTAGTGCCCAAATTCCTCTTTCAAACTAGGGTTTAATTGAATTAATTTGTTAATTCACAATCTTAAATGGCAAATGAAGATCCTAATACATATTTAAAGTGTTTTAATATACAATTGAGCATTGAAATTAATTAGGCACATAAGAAATGTGGCATGATGCATGGAACCCTAAAAGAAAAATTTTGAAATTCAATGCTCTAATGCACCAATTTTCATACTTTTGCTCCTTCAATTGGTATCAGAGCCACTATATTTACCATTAGGATTGAATATGAGATTTAATTGTGTGATTAGATCAAATTTAGTTTGATCTAAAGTTGTTTGGGTGCTCATGTGTGGCGGCATAGATGTGATGGTGCCATATGTGTGGCGACTTGAATGTGAAAGACACCCCAAGGGTGCATTTTGGTTTTGGGCTTGGGTTTTGGGCTTTTTTATGCAATTATTGTATATCTTAAGGCCCATAATTAGGCGCATACCTAATTAAATTGTTTAATTAAGAATTTTAATCACACAATTAATTATTGAAAAATATTTTCAAGGTATTAAATTTGGAAAGGGTTTCTAAATTTAAATTGATTTGAATGAGATTCAAATCTAAATTTTTTAGTTGAATATGTGATATTCAGTTTAATTTTTTAGTATGTATATTTTATTTAATTGTTAAATTATAATATGTATGATGGATGATCATGGACAATAAAAGGCCAAAGTGATTGAATTTATTTCTTTTATTTTTCTTTGAGTTGTAAAATAATTAATTTTATTTTAGTGGCATGTATTATAAATGTTGTAATAATTTGGGATGTAATTTCATTTATTTGAGGACTTTAAAGTCCATATTTTTGTAAATTTACCTTGGTATGCCAATGATTACAATGTAATTGGATTGCAAGAAGATCAAGGAGGTCAAGAGCATTGGTGGGACCAGTGGGAGGAAATTAAGATCAAGTGTTGATTATGTACTCCTTCAGCAACTCTTGTAAAATGAATGAATGAAATACACCTATGAATACCCTGATTCAATTTTTGGTGGCTCAGAATTAAATCCCTTAGAAAGTCCATGATCATACCATATTATTTATTAATCCATGTATCCATGAGATGTATGGGATATATGCAAGTATATGATATATGCATGCTAATTGGATAATGTGCAAAGTGAGACCATAATGGTAATTAAGCCAGCCACTAAATTTTCCAAATAGATGATTAAGTTGGAAATGGTATAGTTAAAGTAATTATATCATAGGCCCTCCGTTGAGGAAATTATTTTAAGAAATTTTAAATACTTGCATGTGATGCATTTATTTAAGAGATTTTCTTAAGAATAATTATTAAGCATGAGATGTTGTAAATATATAAATAGTTGATGGCCAATAATGGATGTGCCAGAGAACATTAAAATTATTTGCATGTTTACCGGCTCAATGGGATCAACTTAACTAATGCAAGATAAATCAATAATGGATGTGCCTGAGATTTTGAGCATTAGGAGCTAGATAAATGATTGAACCTCACATGAGATATGATGGGCAAGGAGTTGGTCACTTATAGTTTATTGTAATTCCAATAATGGATGTGCTTGAAGATGACCAATAAGACTATAAGAATTCAATCACCCACTAGAAATCGATCCAACTAGGATTTCCATTTCCTACTTCGAAAGTGTAGGATTCGCCAAGTTAGTGAGAGGACCAATTTGATTAAAAGACCATAATCATTTTGGTTAATTACTTGATACATTTACTAATTAATCTAGTTATTTTCTGCAGTTAATTTTCTGATAATAATGAGCACACAACAACCACTACCATCCAATATCCTTGCGAGCATACATGATCACAATAGGTTGACAGGACCTAATCTTTCTGATTGACTAAGAAATTTAAAACTTGTCTTGAACTTAGAACGTTTTGGATATATTCTAGACTCAAAGGTTCCTGGTCCCTTACCTCCAAAGGCCACTCAAGAGGAACATGACACTTTGGACAAGTGGAAAGAGCATGATATGAGAGCCAAATGTTACATGCTTGCTTCTATGAGTAATGAGTTACAGAAGCAGCATGAAAATATGCAAAATGTAAGTGAGATCCTCCTTCACCTGCAAGAGTTGTATGGTGAGCACAGCAGGAATGCTAGGTATGAGATATTTGGACAGTTATTCCGCATGAGGATGTCTGAGGGACAAAATGTAGGAGATCATATCCACAAGATGATTCGGCTTATTGAGCAGCTGGAACATCTTGACTTTCATATGGATTTCCAAATGTAGACGAATTTGATCCTTCAGTCCCTGCCTGAGTCATTTGAAAATTTTATGACAAATTTTCATATGACAAAGCAACAGTTTACTTTGACTGGGTTGCTTAACATGTTGGTTATTGCCCAAAAGAATATGCCGGGCAATAAATGAAAAGAGGTAGCTTGGATTGCATCTTCTTCTGCTGAAAATGTTAGTAGTATGCCCTAAAGCATATCATTTAGCATGTATCTTATACATCTTTTATTAATAAAAGGCATGTCCACTTTTCCATTTACATAATATATTTATGTGTAATAGAAAAGGTCTATTGATATTTTATTAGAAATTCTATTCTTAAGTTGTTAAGAATATGAGTGACAGTATTTCTAGTACAAAGTATCATAAATAGGTTCACAATCGAGGATACTTCATAATAAGGATATGACTTATCCAGAAAGATTGTATTCATATTTGTTCCCAAGTTATTTATATGAGATATAAGTAAGATGGAATGGTGAGTCTCATGCCATATAACAAACATGATAGGCACTTATACATGATAAGTAGGTCGAACCAGTGACATTTATGACAAGCACATAGAGTTTACTCTTGTCAATGCGTTGTCATAAATCATATTAGTGCATATAATCTTTAAACCTGAGATAACACAGTTATCTTGTATATAGGTAGTTTGAGTTTAATACTGCTTTCATACTTGTACTGTGTATGGGTATATGGGCATGTGTTGGCTCATACTAGTTATATATGGAGGTAGGTGTTGATCAAGATGGAATCTGTTCCTCTAAGTAAATAGAGATAAAATCCTATATTCATTTAATTGTTCTTGATGTTTCAAGTTCCTGGCTAGGACAGATAGATTTATTCAGAAAAGAGTTTCTGATGAGAAAATCTTTTTATCAAGAACTGGAATTAAAAGAGAACATAATATTCATAGCAAATGGGGTTTGACATAAACCATGACTCCAGCTTGAGTTAGAATTTTGTAACAGAGAGATTCTAGTGCATGGTAACATATGATTATAGGTTCATTTAAGGTAAACTTTATTACTAATTGGGTGGCCATGGCATGCTATGCTAGGTGTTAACCATGGTCTATGAGGTGCATAAAATGATTTAGAGAAATCATTTATGGTAAGAAAGAATTCTAATGATATTAAGAGTTGATATCATATCTCATTGCCAATTAGTGATGAGCCTAGTAAGTCACACACATACACAAGTTATCACCTAATTAAATATGATTTAATTAATTAATTAAAGAGTTTAATTGATTAATTAAATAGATTTGGTTTACAATTAGATTGCAAAGTCCCTAGCATGACTTGAAACCAAATCTAGGTTATAGGATGTATAGTATAAGTTAAATTTATATTTAAAGTGTTTAAATATGAATTTAATTAATGAGAAATTAATTAATAGAAATTAATTAATTAATTTATATTTGATATAAATTGATTAGAAGAAGAGAAATAATTATTTTGGGTTGAGAACTCAAAATTAAGACACATGGGCATTTTGGTCATTTCACAGGATGACATGTGGCACCATGAGATGGTGGCACATGGCATTACACATAAGCTTGCCAAATGTTTTTTAATCATGTAAGATGATTAAAATTAAGATTAAATATAGGTTTGACACTTGGCACAATGTGATTGGGTCAATAAAACCTAAACCAATCAGAGGGTGACATGTGGCAAGGGTTTAATGTGTTGACCTAGCTATATAAGTGTTGTTATGAAAAGAAAATATTACAACCAGTGGCTATTCTCCTTTGTGCCACCACCTTGAAGCTCCCATTCTCTCTTCATCTTCTTCTCTCATCTATTCCAAGAGATTAGCAAATAATCTCTTGAATTAAAAATATTAGAAATTATTTCTAGTGTTCTGTTTATATCTTTAATCTCTTAAAAGGCAGAACTTGATTTTCTAAATCATAGAAAAAACTTTAGAAGCTGTTCAAGGGCTGCTATAGATGTTCTTGGTGTGGACAAGCTAGAGGAACAACATCTGGTGTCCTGGAGACGCATCTGAAAGGCACAAATACACTGCAGTGCATCAAGAGGTTAGTGTATTTGTTCTTGATTTAATCTAATGTTCTAAAATTAATCTGATTAATTTTTAAAATCTTAAATGGTAAATACAGATCCAAAAACATATTAAAAGAGTTTTAATATGTTGTTTATCATTGAAATCAAATAGATAAAAATAAATCTTGCATGATGCATGTGACCCTAGGTGAAAATTTTTGAATTCAATGGTATAATCTTATATTTTTCACGCTTCCGCTCCTTCAATTGGCATCAGAGCCACTATATTTGCCATTTAGATTGTTGATTATATGATTTAATTGTGTGTTTTGATCATAAGATGATTTATCCATTGCTGGTTGCAATGGATGTGTGGTGGCATACTTGAAGAACACCATCTTTGGTGCGCCAATTTTGGCTTCCATGGGTGGCTCAAGGTTTGGCTTTTTAATTATGCAATTGTTGTATGATCTAAGGCCTATTCAATGACTAATTAAAGTGTTTAATTAGTAGTTTTAATCACACAATTAAATTTTGATTCAAATCAGAATTTTAAAAGTTGTTTGAATGTGATTCAAATCTAAATTTTTAAAGTTGTTTGAATCATATTTAAATCTAATTTTTTAAAGTTGTTTGAATAATATTCATATCTGAATTTTTGAAAATTTTTTAATGTGATTCAAATTTGATTTTTTAAAAATTATTTGAATGTGATTCAAATCTGAATTTTTAAGGTTGTTTGAATGTGATTCAAATATGAATTTTTAAATTTGTTTGAATGAGATTCAAATCTGAATTTTTAAATTTATTTGAATCATATTCAAATCTGGATTTTTAAGTTGAATATGAGATATTTAATTTAATTTAAGTATATATGTTTTATTTAATTGTTAAATAGTGATATGCATGATGGATGATCATGGACTATAAAAGACCAATGTGATTGGATTTATTTCTTTTATGTTTCTTTAGGATTGTAAATTAATTAATTTATTTTAATTTATTTTGGGCATGTATTATTAAGTTTGTAATAAATTTTGGGTTGTAATTTCATTTATTTAAGTTCTTATAAATTCGCCTTGGTATGCCAATGATTACTATATAATTGGATTGCAAGAAGTTCAAGGAGGTCAAGAGCATTGGTGGGACCAGTGGGAGGAATTCAAGATCAAATGTTGATTATGTACTCCTTCAGCAACTCTTATAAAATGGATGAATGAAATGCACCTAGGAATGCCCTGATTCAATTCTTGGTGGCTCAGAATTGAATCCCTTAGAAAGTTCATGATCATACCATATTTACTGTTTATCCATGAATGCATGAGATGTATGGGAATGCATGAGATGTATGGGAATGTATGCAATTATATGATATATGCATGCTAAATGGATAATGTGCAAAGTGAGACCTTAATAGTAATTAGGATGATCATAAAATCTTCCAAATAAATGATTGAGTTGGATATGCTATAATTAAAGTAATTATAACATGGGCCCTCCATTGAGGCAATTATTTTAAGAAATTTTAAATACTTGCATAAGATATAATTAATTTAAGAGATTTTCTTAAGAATAATTGTTAAGTATGAGATGTTGTAAATATGTAAATGGTTTGGTGGCCAATATTAGATGTACCTGAGGAAATAATGATCTTCTATTTTTTGTCCCCTTAAATTACTAAATTTGTAAAACAGCCGTAACTAACGAAAACCATGCAACGTTGCAATGATATGAACTCTTAAAGTCCTCTCCTCATAATAACACGAATTACTCTGCCGTAAAAGTCATGGATTTATAGAAATTGACTCAACAAGAAATTTTTATGTAGATATAATTCATAATAAATTTAAAATATAAAATATATAAATTATATATCTTATATTTAAGATTCATGATAAATAATATTTATACAAGAAAAAACCTTAACTTACGTCCCCCGGCCCATTCCTTACGACACAGCAGGTCATGCAATTCACCCTCATTGTTTGTCTTACTCAAGTTACAATCATGGCAGTTGTTTTCAGTTTCTTAAACAAATGGCTATAATTCAATCTCCAAGATCCAGCGGCTGTATGGAGCACATGTATCCATTCGATATTATTACATATTATCACTTTGTTTATTTTATAAAAAATATTTTTTTTAAATATTTTCAAGACACTTAAAAAAATAAATTAATGAAAAATATTTTATCAGTAAAAGGAAAAATTAAATTATTTTTTAAGAAGAAATTATTTTTTCTTTCAGACTTTTATTTTATTATTAAAATATAAAAATTCTTTTATATATATACATATATAATATAGATATCTAATATTAATTTAATATTATAATTAAATAATAAAAATATTATTTATGAAATATTTTTCAAAAAAGTATTTTATCTATAAAATATTTTTTATGTATAAATGATTTTTTATAAAATAAATAAAGCCTTAATTAAATTACACTTTTAATATTCTTAACAATGGTAAAAGTAACTTTTGCCCTTAAAAACTAAAGAATTAAAGAAGCATCATGATTTTCTTGCGACGAAGCATAACTTCTGTTTCTGCAGTACTCGCACTGACGCACATGACCAAATGAAAATTCTATCTAATATATTTTTCATGATAAATAAATAAAAAAATACCTTCTTTTATATTCATCAAAAATTAAATTGTTGTTGTTAAAAATTATGTCAAATTTATTTTCAATTAAGAGCTTCTTTTCTATATATACTTCAATATTTTAAAAAAATAATAATTTTATTTCATATTATACTATATTAATATATTAAAAAAGAGTGCACTTCTACTAAACCTAAGAATAGTAAAAATACCTTTTTATCCATTATATATTTATACTATAAAAAAACAAAAATTTACTGTACACTTTACCTCTAATCTCTCTTTTTCTTTAAAATTTTTTAATTTCTATTTTACACTTTCTTTTTTTAAATTTTTCTTATTTTATTACGAAAAACAAATACTTTCTTTTTAATTTTCATATGATATATCTTGTAATCTTTGTACATGCTACACCATTTTTTTCTTTTAATCCCTTTTAAATTTTTATTTAAATATTTTATTTTATTATGTAATATTTTGAATTTTTATTATTTATTTTAATTTTTAATTACTTAAGTGTTTATATATGAATTCGAAATATTTTTTTATTTTATTTTCTATTATATTGTCATTTTAATTATGTTGAATTATTTAACTATTTGATTATTAAATTTATGTTAATCATTATTATCTTTCCTAAACTAATTTTAAGGTGACTTTGTTTTATGATCAAATGAATTTTAATTTATATACCAATATTATATCAATGAAATATTAGTTAGTTATTAAATTTTTTTTAATATGAAAAAAGAAATTTTTTAATGACATATTAAAGGAAAAAGTTAAAACTTCTTATATAAATAAAATTAATCTTAATGAATTAGAAATAAATAATATAATATTTAGAGACTAATAAGTTTCACCTCAAAAAAATTAATTATTAGAGATAAATAATTATATATTTAGAGAGTAATAAGTTTTTGTCTCAAAATTTAATTATTAAAAACAAATAATATAATATTTAGAGATTAGTAAATTTTTGTCATAAAAAATGAATCATTAGAAATAAATAATATAACATTTAAAAACTAATAAAATTTGATCTCAAATAATAATTATTAGTAATAAATATTTTATTTGTCTCAAAGCATTTATCTCTAAAAGGCAATATTGTAGTAGTGCATTTTTTTAGCCAATTATCATATTATTTTGGAATTTTTATTAATTTTAAAAAATTATTTTTAAATAAATAAAAATAAAACATATAATTATATAAAAATTCATTTTAATTTTAATTTTTTGCATTTATTTCGAATAAGCCTAAAGAAATTTTGTAAACAGTTGTTTTGATTGTGACTCAATGAACACAAAGAATGATGGTGACCTGCATGACTTACTGCGTCGCAAGGAATGGGCCACGGCTTTGGAGCCTTTACTATAGTTATTGTGGTGGGTTTAAATCATACTCACAAGTCACAACAGAGTAATTGGTCTTTTATTAGGAGGAGGGGACTTTGAAAGTTTCTTATGGCCGCGATGTTGCATGGTTTTCAACCGTCTTCGTTACGGCTAGCTACGTTACAAAATTAGTAATCTAAAGGAACAAAAATCGAAACCATTGTTTTTGCTGGTCCCCTATTATATAATATTAAAATAAATTATTATCCCTATTCCTATGAAATGGGATTACATTTTTTTAAAATAAAAATGAGATTAAAATTTTAATTTAAAAAAGATATGTAATATTTAATAAATTAATAAAAAGTGATAATGGTCCATAATGTTAAAAATTTAATTAATTAGCAGACGTATACATATTATCATCATTTGTTAATTATTAAATTAAAATTTATTTATATGTAAAATTTAGCAGACTTTTTTATAAAAAATATTAATTAGTAAAAAAATAAAAAATAAATAAAGTAAGGAGTATAATGATGTATTTGTGTTTTTAAATTTATTGTGGGTCAAATTTAAATAAAAATTTTCTATATTTTAATAGAAATTAATTAAAATTGACCTGAAAGTAATGAATATCTTATAAGTTTGTACTTGAAATGGAAGTTTCAAATCAACTGCGGACCTCATTAGGGGTTGTGAGCTATATGGAATACTATTATAAATATTATAAATTAGTTTTAACACTAAATTTAGAGTGTTAAAAAAATTTAAAAATTTCAAGTGAAATAAAGTAAATAATTAAAATTAAAAATTTTAAAAAATATATATAAATATTTTTTTTTCCTTTTAACAAATTTTAAGTCTCCTAACCATATACTAAAGACAGATAAGGATAAGGATAAGGACAATGACAATAATAATAATAATAATAATAATAATAATATTATTGTTATTATTATCATTAATCGTGGGCACAACAATGTTGATGTGAACTTTGGTGAATTTTTTCTAAAGGTTAATAATTATCTAGTACTTAAATTTTTATTTAATTAATTAATTAAAAATTAAATTAATTAATTTATATATTTTAATTTCAATAAAAAATTTATTTGCCTATAAATTATTTAATATTTTTATACTCTAATTTGATTTTCTCTAAATTACTTTGATTCAGCTAAATTTTTTATTTTTATTTTTAAATATTATTCACATTAGCAAAAATTTAGAAATTTAGTGGTAATAGAATTATTATTAATATTATAATTAAATTTTAAGTCGCATTAAAATTTTTAATATTACAAATAACATAGAAAATTAGAGATTTTTAAATTATTTTTAATAAAGTTGTAGTAGAAATTATAAGATAAATAAAATGTATCATAATGCAATAAAAACTTTAAAACTGATAATTTTATATTCTTGTTTTTCTTAAAATATATTAATTTTCAATAATCAATTAAATTAATATATATATATATATATATATATATATATATATATATATATATATATATATATATATATATATATATATATATATACTTTCCACTTTTCTGTATATTATCGATTATAGATAGGCTGTAGATTATAAAATTATTATTAATTATTTTATAAAATAGTAAATTAAAAATTTATAATTGACTAACACCTTGCAAAAATGCTATAGATATTAGTTTTAATACTTTTTAGATAATAATAATAATAATAATAATAATAATAATAATAATAATGTGATAATTTAATTAAATTAAATTCTTATAAAATTCTAAAAAATCTAAACACAGCATTAATGAATGGCTATAATTCAATCTCCAAGATTCAACCGCTGTATGAACCATAATTATCCGTACATGAATGTAGTATATATAGAACGATTCCTATACGTGCTAGCACTTGGAGGCAACCAATTTCAACCAAGTTTTCTTTACTTGTATGCTAACGAATCGTCAACATGCATGGTTGGCAGATATCCTTTGTGTTTTCAATACTATGGCTAATCTTTACTCCAATATACGCTACATCTGGGAGCTCTAAAGTAGCTGTTGCAGCAAATAATGAACCCGCCGGAAGAAGAAAGCTCGCCACCGGAAACCCAGGTAAAGCACGAATCCTGTCATATCCACATCAGTGGGATACAAAAATGTTAAAGAGTTTATATATCCTAGGCCTGGTAAGGAAGTTGACACAATTTTATTAAGATAAGTTGTGGCTGGAGAGTTACAGATCCAACCCACTTTGTTAATTTTTGTGTCATCCAATAATTAATTATTATTTTCTATTATAATTATCACCAAGTACTGGGATTAAGAATAGCTTAATGGGAATGGCATTGTGGGAGTGGGAATGGGAATGTTATTCCTATATAAGTTTGGTTGAAATGCAAATAATGGGAATAAGATTTTGAAATATCCATTACGCCTTAATTATTGATTCTCATTTTTACTATTCCCCCCAAGGTAATAAAAACTCAGGAATAGTTTAATTTTTATTTCAGCTTTTTCATTCCCATTCCTAGCATTCCTGTTTGCTAAAATACTCCAACTTTGGGGATAAATATTTTATTCCCATTCCCACTCCATCATTCCAGTTAACCAAACAGACTCTAAAGAGTTTATTTATCTGGCAATGAATTTTAACATAGCAGTATTAGAATAGTCTCTATGCTTGTGAAGTCTTGAGGTTTAAATACTAATAGAAGCCAAATGAAAACAAAAAATTTAGAGATAAATACTTTGAGACAAATAAGATATTTATTATTAATAATTTTTATTTAAGGTAAAATTTATTAGTTTTTAAATATTATATTATTTGTCCATAATGACTCATTTTTTGAGACAAAATTTAATAATATCTAACTATTATATTATTTGTTTTTAATAATTAATTTTTTAATATAAAAACTTATTAGTCTCTCAATACATAATTATTTATTTCTAATCATTAATTTTTTGAAGTAAAGTTTATTAGTCTTTAAATGTTATACTATTTGTTTCTAATAATTAATTTTTTAAGGTAAAACTTCTTAGTCTCTAAATATTATATTATTTGTTTCTAATTCATTAAGATTAACTTTATTTATATATGAAGTTTTAACATATTTTCTTTATTTTGTCATTAAAAAATTTCATATATATATATATATATATATATATATATATATATATATATATATATGAAGGTTGAAACATTGATTTTGCCTAAATTACCTTTCATTCCTAAAATTAATTATAATTATATTTTATTATTTAAAATTCTTAATTTTAAAATTATATAAATTTAAAATTCTTAATTTTACTTATACTTAACTTCAATTAAATATAAAATCTTATGAGAAATAATTAACTAAAACAAGAAATTAATAAAAAAAATATTATTAATCTATCTATTATTTATTAAAATGTATAAAAAACGTATTTATAGTGACAGATAAATAATTTATCGCCAATAATACATATTAAAGACAATAATATATATATATAATAATATAAATTCATCGCTAATACTATTTAACGACAAAGAGATACATTGCTAATAATTTTAGCAATAAATACCTTCTAATTTCTAGACATTATCATCGTTAATCTTTTGTATCTAAACTCTTTATGATGCTAATTCAACTATATACTGTATTGTCACTAATAACTTTTAGCAACGATATATTCGTTACTAAATATCTTATAATTTTATTTTTTAATATTACAATAATTAGTATGAATTAAAATTTTAATATTATTATAATAATAATTCCACTTATACTAAAAACATATTATAATTCTTAATATAGTAATTCTATATTTATAATCTTATAAGTATTATTACTTTTTGAACTAATAAAAATAATCTTAAAAATATTAATAATCTAAAGTTATATTTTTCTTTTATAAATTTATTTTTTAAAAATTATTATACAAAAAATTTGTTATAATTTTTAATTTAACATTTGAAAATTAACATATATATAATTTTAATTAGAACATTCTTGATTAAATTTATATTTATATTTTAATCAATAATGTATTTATAACATATATAATATAATCTATAATTGCAAAAAATAAAAATACTTATTAAATATATTAAATAATTAATATATTAAATAGGTTTTAAGTTTTTTTGTATCAAACAATATGACAATATAAAATTTCAAGATATCAATATAATAAAAATGAAAATTTTATAATAATAGTATACTTAACTAACAAAGATTCGTTTAATAAATTACTCTATTTTCTAATTTTACAAATAAATTTCTTTCACATATTAGACGTGCAACTTCATTATGTAAATTAAGATTATTTTAAATTATGAGAAATAAAAATAAGGTTTGCAAATCAAACTTTAAAAAAATAATAATAATAAAATAATAGAGTTTAAATTATTTAAATTTAATAAGTTAACTTGTATTTATTGTTAATTTATTTTTATTTTTTTATATTTTTAAAACTTATTATTATATTTTTTATTATATTACATTTAAATTTATAATTAAGTTAATATTACATGTTAATTATATGGCATACAACTTTTATATAAATATAATCGAATAAAAAATAAATTTTAAATTGATAGATATATTTATTTATATAATCAATTAAAATGATATTAAAATTAATATTTTAATTTAAATAATTAAGTATAGTATTTATAATATTATATAATATATACAAAAAATTAATAGAGAATTATATAAAAAAATAAATCGTGAATTTTATAACGAGTATAATAGTGTGCAACGCACGTTTGCAAAAAATATAATATATATAAAATATGTGTTAAGTATGTATAAATTATATATGCTTAAATAAAAAAGTGATTTTTTAAAAATTAAACATGTAAAATACATATATATACATTCATATTGTATTATGTTTGTATATATTAAAATAAAGAAATTATATTTTTCTTTTAATCTATGTAATTAAAGCTTTTAATCAACATATTGTTATTAATTAGGACTAATAAGTGTTATTAATTTTTTAAGAAAAAAAACCCAAAATGATTTGAATTTATTAATTATACATATATTCATATATTTATTTTTTAATTATTATTTTTAATTAAATTTGTAGTTAAAAATATATAAGTACCATAATAAATATAATAAAATTTGGTTATGTAATATAATATGTTATTAATTCTTTATTATAGTAAAATATTTATATGATGAATTGAACATTAATTTCTAAACTATAAATTAAGAAAATAATAATTTATAAAAAAAAAGAAGAAAAGTATGTCCCATATCGTTTTTTCAAGAACTTGAAAGGTGATGGTTATCCTATAAAAGACAATTTTTTTCCCTTTGCATTTCAAGTCAAAAGTGAAGTCCAAATATGGAATCTGCTAGTTATAGTTTATTTTTTAAATTATATTTATTTATTTTAAATAACATTTATTATTTTTAATAATTTAAATAAATTTCATTTAAATTATAGTAGTAAATAAATATTATATTATTAAAGACAAATAAATGTATTTATATTAATAATTAATGATATTAAGAAATTAATATATAATGACAAGATAATTTATTTTTAGAAAATATTATTAGAAATAAATTTATTTAATTTTAAAAATAAATTTAAAAATTTTAGTATAAACAATTAAAATCAATTTAATTTTTCTTTAAAAATAGATTTTGGAGCAAATAATATAGTTTGTTAAAATGGAAAGGGAGACAATTTTTTTTTGTCTCTATAAGTTATTAATATAAACAAAAATATTTATTTTAAAAGGTTAAATAAGTGCCAATTTGTCTTCATATTTGTTTCTAATTACATTTGGGAACAGCAATAAATGAGACAAATAATTATTTGTCTCTAAAAATGTATAGAGATAAATAAATAACTTTTTAAATCAAAATTTTAGTCTCAATATAATAGTTTTGGTATAGGGAGAGAAAGAGGTTTATATATGTTATTTGGCATATCTAACTTGTGTATTCATGTCCAATTCTAAGGCTCCATAAACATTGATTGCGGGACGGATGAAGATTATGTAGATGAAAATATAGGATTGTTTTACAAGTCAGATAGAGATTTCATAAGCAGCGGGGAAAATAACGATGTAGAACCAGAATTTTCCACATCAGACTTTACAGATCGGCTGTGTAAGAATTTAAGAAGTTTTCCAAAGGGAAGAAAGAACTGCTACACTTTGCGACCTGAACAAGGAAAAAACCATAATTACTTGATTAGGACTCTCTTTTGTTATGGAAATTACGATCGCATGAATCAACCTCCAAAGTTTGATTTGTACATAGGGGTTAACAAGTGGACGTCGGTGGATGATCTACTTGATAATGTTTGGAACATAGGCGAGATATTTCATTTTTCTTCAACTGATATTATTCAAGTGTGTCTTGTAAACAAAAACCAAGGAGTACCTTTCATTTCAGCATTGGAATTACACCCTGTGAATGATTCCATTTATAGAAGTGAGTATGGATCATTGATGGCTCTTGTAGGCTATCAACTTAGCTATCCCACTGGCGAGAATGTCAGGTAAATAGTTATGCATTTGATTCTTTACATATATTATTGTTGCAGCTAGTACATATATAGAGGAAGTTAGTATATATTATTGTTGCAATTAGTATATATTTTTGTGAGAGGAAAGTACCGTGCCAGAACATAATATAATTTTCTACCATAATAATAAATATGTATAACAAGTTGTCAATGAATTTCATTTGAAGAGTATTAAAGTCATCGCTAAAACTGAAAAATTTCAAGTTAGACATCAATTGTAGTTAATTGTAATTAAAAAATAAAAGGCATTAGAAGCTAATACGTGCAACAGTATTGTATTTGTATTGTTTAATTGTGTTGGTCTTAAATAAAATAGGTATCGGGTTATCTTTGATATTCAGGTACAAGGATGATGTCTTTAATCGCATGTGGTCAACTCATAGATTTGCTAATTCGATTTGGGTCAATGCCTCGGATATACAAGTCCAGGAAATTGATAATTCTTATAAACTGCCTATTGAAGTGTTAAGAACTGCGGCCCAGCCCAAAAAAGACAGTTACTCATTGAGATACAACTTCAGCTGCTCCCCATGTAATTTATATGTCTACTTTCACTTTGCTGAAATAGTAAAGATTCCACAAGGTCAACGAAGAGAATTCACAATTACTCTGAATGATCACAATCATGGACCCTTTAGCCCGGAATACTTGAAGCCACAAACTATACCTCTCAAATCACCAACTCAAGGCGATATTTACTTTACTATGAATCCAACAAGCAACTCTGACCTTCCGCCCATTCTCAATGCCTTCGAGATTCTCAGAGTACTTGAGCTCCCTCTTTCTCCAACAGACCAAGCGGATGGTATGTTTTTCACATTTATATTAATTGTTATATCAGTAGCAAATATTGAATATTAGAATGCTCATAGTCAACTATATTTTTCTTATACAATCATAGTTGATGCAATCATGACCGTCTTGCAATCATACAAAATAAATGGAGATGATTTGCAAGGAGACCCATGTGTGCCAAAAGATCTTTCATGGAATGTTTTGAACTGTAGTTATGACAACAATCCTCCAAGGATCATCTCATTGTGAGTAGTGCACATTTAAATTCATAAAAATATGTATTTTCTTTCAACTGCACACCATTACTTAGATTATCATTTGATGCCAACGTCTCACTCTAGCTTCTATATTCTATGAACTGTGAACAGGGACCTCAGTTCAAGGACATTGATTGGGGAAATAACTCCATCACTCTCTGCCTTCAAGGCAATTCAGTCCTTGTAAGTGTTGTTGACTAAGTTTCTAATGGTTCTTTTGAGTATGTACTCTACAATAAGATTAAGACAGTCTTCCATGGAATGCAGAAACAGGGCATCCATGTTATAGGGGAGCAGTTTTCACATATCTTACTCTATCGTCGTATAATATATAATATATTAATCTTTTTTATTGTCTTTTCAGGGATTTATCATACAACAAATTGACTGGAATTCTGCCCAATTCTTTTTCAGAACTGTTGAATTTAACCTTACTGTAAGTTTTCCCCCCCAAAAAAAAGGAAAATAAAAATTGTTGAACCACGTCCAAGTATGGTTAAATCTCAAAAGTAGAGAACTAAGATCCTGCCTTCACCAAATAAATATAACTGACTTTATAATGGCATCTCTTCTTTCAGGGATTTATCATACAATGAATTGACAGGGCCGGTGCCAGAATTTTTAGCACAACTACCAAATTTAAATACTCTGTGAGAAGAAACTTAGCATAAAATACAAGATCTTTTTTTTTAATGAATTATACTCGAGTGAATTAGTATACATTCTTTTCAGAAATTTAATTGGGAACAAGTTCACTGGATCCATTCCACAATCACTTATAGAAAAGTCTAATAATGGAACATTGCGGTTAAGGTTTGATCATTTTCTCCTGTCCATCATTTTATTTTCATCTTTTTCGAGCCATTACATGAACCAATAAAAAAAAAAGATATTGAAAATACATATATTATTTAATATCTGTTATATGATGAATTGATGATGTCATACTTAATGCTAGCTTCAAGAACAACCCAAATTTATGCCAGTCGGATTCATGTGAGAAAAAGAAGCATTTTCTTCTTCCAGTTGTTGCGTCAATTATATCAATCTTGGTGCTTCTACTCCTATGCATGATAGCTATCTCTTGGAGATATAGAAGACAGAAAGGTAATCTTTTTTTTCCTCTATTTGCATATATCATTTTCTTTATCTCTCTATCTATATATTTCATAATCTGTTTATTGTACTTACACAGCAATAGCAGAAACACAAAAATCAAAGAATCAGACCTTTAGTTACTCAGAGATTGTTAGTATTACTGATAACTTTAAGACCACCATTGGAGGAGGGGGCTTTGGAAAAGTTTACTTTGGAACTCTAAAAGATGGCACTCAGGTTGCAATTAAGCTGTTATCCCAATCATCAAAGCAAGGCTACAAGGAATTTCAAGCAGAGGTTAGATACAACACTACTGCAGCCGTAGTTACAACTCAATTTAATCAATTATTTTTGCCCTTTTGTCACTATTACAGGATAGATAGATAGATAATGGTGACTTTTTTTTTTTAAATTCAAATGCAGGTGCAGCTATTGATGATTGTTCATCAAAGGAATTTGGTTTCACTAATTGGGTATTGTAATGATAGTCATAATATGGCATTAGTATATGAGTACATGGTTAATGGAAACTTGCGAGAGCATTTATCAGGTATCTATCACAAACTGTAAAAGATTTCTATTAATCACTTGATTTGTTGATTTTTCTAGATTTCTCATACAAGTAGATATCCATTTTCCTCAAGATACCTCCAGAAAATGATAAACTGATGTATTATGGTTGCAGAGGAAAGTGGAAGTATTCTGACTTGGAAAGAGAGACTTCAAATTGCAGTAGACGCAGCTCATGGTTCTCAAGCGAATCCATGTCTATTTTTCTTTACTTTTAGCCCCCCGTTCGTCATTCTTATTCACTGCTAGTTAACTGGCATTGCAGGATTGGAGTATCTACATAATGGCTGCAAACCACCGATCATCCACAGGGATTTGAAGACTTCCAACATCTTATTGAACGAAAAATTGCAAGCAAAGATCGCTGATTTTGGATTGTCTAGAGCTTTCGCCAACGAAAGTGATTCACATGTATCAACTTGCCCTGCTGGCACATTTGGTTACGTCGCTCCTGAGTAAGTGTTAAATCTTAACCAAACCTCCTTGCTTCAATGGCGTTAAAGATTAAAACCTCACTTACCAACCAAAAGGTGTTGAGCGCAGTATGCAACTCAGTTCCGATACTTGGAAAAAAAAAAAAAAAGACATAAAAGGATACGCTAATAAATCTAAAAAATAACAATAATAATAATAAAATCTCACTTCTAAAAGATAAGCTTAATAGCATCATATGATCTCTAACCTTAATAATGGTATGCTTGAGTTTCCAATATAGAATTACAGCTAACTTTACACTCTTTGCAATCATGTCTTCTCTACTTATTTGCCCATTTTCACCATGTGACCCTTGGTTTTCTATTGTTTGAACGTGTGTGCTTTCAATTAATTAATGATATGATATGTTTTTCGCACCACATTTCAGTTAATAGCACATGTGCAGGTATGGCGTTAAATATAAAAACCCCACATCTAAAAATAAAAAGAGGTTAAGGGTTAATAACATTTTAGAACCTCTAACCCTTACATCTGGATATTAAGGTTGGGCTTAAATTTTTAATAATTGCTTTGGTTTTGCATTAGCGCTATTCTTGACTAATTTGCTTTTCCTGAAAGTACTATTGGACTAATTATTTTCTTTCTGCAATAGGGCTCAAACATCAGGAAACTTTAACCAAAAAAGCGACGTTTATAGCTTTGGGATTATTCTACTTGAGCTCATAACTGGTCTGCCTGCAGCAATAAGAAACACCCTTGGAGGCTTCATTTGCATACGTCAGTGGATTAGACCTAAAATTAACAGGGGTGATATTCAAACCATTGTTGATCCCAGACTGCAAGGGGAATTCGATGCCAATTCAGCTTGGAAAGCTGTGGAGATTGCCTTTTCCTGTGTATCAGACGTTGCGATACAAAGGCCAGACATGAGTCATGTACTAGGTGAATTACAGGAATGCATGGCTACAGCAATGGCTGTCGAAGAATCCCAAAAAATGGAAGCCAGGGTTATAAGATCAAGCAGTTCACTTCTAATAAGCCATTTGAATATTGATACTGATATGGCTCCTAGTCCAAGGTAATTACTAAAGTATAGATCTCATACGTGTTGGCTTGAAATTTCTAACATTTTCTTTTAGACAAAAATTGTTACATTAATGTATTAAGCTGCACCTATAATTTGTGTCTGAAGCTTTCTTGGAGATGTATAATTGTCATTACAAAATACTATAAAAATACTTTGTTTTCCAAGTACTAGCATGCGATAGGGACATAACTGTATTTGCTCTGCCACCAGGCTGCAAAGTGGGAAGCACCCATTTGTCAAATAAATGTGTTTGTCCGATTATAAGACGCTTCGTTACACCGAATGCAAAGATGAGCCTCCAACTGAGTCTGAGTTTCAAAACTAATGAATCAAGATGTGTTCTCCTTAGCCTTACCCATTATCAAGCTCAGCTCCCCACACTTCCAAACCTCAGCTCCCTTTACCTCCAATAAAAAAATCTTAGTCTCCCGTAATTTTGTTTTTCCTTTTAATATTACGAGCGAGGTCTATACGTCCGAGTGGTTAAGGAGACAGGCTTGAAATCTATTCGGCTTCGCCCGCGCAGGTTCGAACCCTGCTGTTGACGTTAAATTTTTAATCTTATTGGGTTTTCTTCGTCAAAATCTGTGTTCGGGATTGGGAGCAAAGACACAGCGAGAAAATCCATTCCCTTTCCTCTTCTTTATTAGTAACCTTTTCCTGCAACTATCCGTCAACTGCCAGAAACCAGTCCACCAACGCCTACAGAATCCATTGCAGCAACAATGAAATCTGACTCATAGTAGAGATGTTTAACTAGCCAAGCAAAAGCATTTTAGACAATTAATTATATTAGTTACAACTTTCAAGTACCTAAGATTTAAATCAAGATTTTTGTTTTTTCCATTTTACAGTGGATGATATGAATATTAATAAGGCGGCCTGAAATTTATTTCTTCATAAAGTCATCTAATAATAAAGAAAGAAACAAGTCCATGTTGTTGAATGCTCATGGCCTAACCTGAGCAGACAAGACATCTAGGCAGTTGCCATCTTTACTGTAGTACAAATACTGTACCAGTACTTGGTATGCTATTTAATGCTAATTAAACATGGAAGACCAGAACCTGCACTGTGTGCATTTGGCCATTATGATTCAACTAAATTGCTTGAAAAATTGGCTTCGTCTATTGGGTTCGGTTCATTGTTTATGCAACAACCCTTTTCTTTTGCATTCTTTCCTAATTAATATCATACCATTTTAAATTTTTCTATGCAAGATGGTAGAGCATAAAGGCTCCTGAGTAAAAGTTAAGGGTTGTAACTTGGCCCTGTAGTCGACTCCAGCAAGTTTAAGGAGAGCCAACCTGGCAATTGCCTAAGAGATAGAGAAGGTAAACCAAATTAGATCACCTTCATTTATTATGGTATTGGATGTAGCTAAGATTTTGGATTTTAGGCCATGGACCACTATTTATGGATGAGATTATAGACTTTCTAACTAATGAACCATCATTACATTCATACACTCAATTCACAAATATATGAGTATCACCTATTTTACATATATATTATATTATATATAATGTATCTTAAATCCATTATAAATTAGACAAAAATTTCCCCTCACTAACTTTACATAACATATTTTACTATTTCATTTCATCCTTGACTCAAACATGTAAAAGGCTACAATTAATTTCAAAAGATAGAAATTCTATAAAAATAAACCCCCAAAACATGTCAATCCAACCAAACTTCATGTGTCATGCCTCAAATGAGATGTATAGGAAGAAATTCTACCAATTAATAATAATTTGATATAAATTTTATGTTGCATTATGGAGTATCATTAAATCTAATTGTAAGTGGGTTTACATTATCAATTGATTATTTATATTTGCAATTATATGTGATTTAAAAGTAACAACTAATCTTTCATGGATAGGAAGAATGATTAATTGGGAATTATTGGTTAAGTTACCGTGGAAAAATATCAAATGACATGGTTTGGCTGCAGTTGACGCCATGACTGAGACAGCCACAACCAAACACTAATTAATTCTCATGATTCTCTAACTCTAATATAAGGACTTATCAATTCTATCTTAATTTCCACGGACAATATAAAGATAATCAGGTTGCTTTCATCGACTGTCTTTCTTAACTAAAAATTTAGGCTCCCTTGGCTATTTTATTCATCTTTCTGATCTACAAAACTAACAAAGAGAAAGGGAAAAGAAAAAACTCAGGGAAAGGAAAAATGTTGCAAACAAATTACATTTGTTTCTTGTTTTAACCTTGTTCATAGTTAAAAAAAATTAGCAACCAAAATTTCATAAAAATCAAGTGTATTTAATTTACAATATAAATTCAACCTACAAGTGATCCTAGCTGGCTAATTCATGGAAAATCCATATTAACTATTGCACATGCGCCTCCCACATATAATGCATGATACATAGTTTTTTTTATATAGTTTTTATTTATGTATATATTACTATTTTCGAACTTTTAATTAATTTTTATTAATATTTTTAGAGTAAGTAGTTTTAAATTTATTTTATTTTATTATTTTTATTGTTTTATTGCAAGGATTGAGTTAAGATAGCTTTTTCTAATGTTGAAAAATTAGAGGGAAAAAAAAAAGAAATTTTGAAGATTAGATTGAGTGTTTCAAGCAGGGTATTTCACATTTCGCCATGAGAATTAAAGAAATCTCACAATTAGGATATAAAAAAGAAAAATTGTGAAGTAATTTTTGGACATAGCATCTCACAGCCAGGGCGTGAGATTTACGGTTTTTGGACAGTGCATTTCACGGCCAAGCGCATGGCCTTTAATACCTCAACAAATGGATATGAAAAGCAAGAAAAGAATTAGTTAAGGGTTTTTACTAGAAGAGGATAGAGAATAAAAATTTTTGAGATTTTCAATACTCATTTTCTCTCAAAATTTGGTCTTTCTGAGAGACTTTGACATCAACAATAAAGGTCTTTTTTTTTTCTTTCTTCTCTTTATTTCTTTTGTTATTAATTTCTTTTATTATCATTTTTAAGAGATAATGGTGAGTTTTAATTTGAGAAATTTTGTTTTTTGTTCTTGATATAATGAGTGGTTAAATCTTTTAGTTAGGAATTTTAAAATAACTTGACTTGATGCTAATCTTTAGATTTTGATTTAATTTTTTCTACTTTGCTATTAGTTGTTATTTTGTGTTTAATGCTTTAGAATATCTTGGAGAAATACTTAATGATTTTTATATTTGTAATCTATGGTTGAAAAACAAGATTATGAACTTGATTTTATAGCAATTATCATAAGTTTTTAATCCTATATTTTATAGCAATTATCATAAGTTTTTAATCCTATATTTTATAGCAATTATCATAGGTTTTTAATCCTATGATTTTTTTTTAAAATAATCTTACATTTTAATGCTCTAATTGATAGAATAACTTTCTATGGGGATTCTTAAATATTTTTTATTATTAACCCTTGCAATAGTAATTAAATTTGATTATTAGATAAAATTTATTGAGATTAATTATTGGATTAAGTGCAATAAATACGCTTGTCACTTTTCACTTTGTTTTAACTCAAAATTTTTATTACTTTTTTTAATTAATTTTCAATTGTTGTTAGTTTCATTTTTAGCTTAATTTTATCTTATTAATTTTAATTTATTTTGATCATCTAGATATTAATAAAATTAACACAAATTTTAATAATTAAAGATAATAACTATGATAATAATATCCTACTCATTCTATATTACTTGTGCTATTTCCTAGGCTTGCAGACGTATATTAATGCACAACATCTTTTATCATCTCCACCTACCTCACTTTTCTCCTTCATTACTAACCCTTACATGTCAACTGCACTGCACTACCTTTAAGATTGCCGATGAACAGTTTTGACGTTGGGAAACACTCATGAAAATTTTAGGAAAATGGGTGAGTTTAACCCGACATAATGGCATGCACTTGCGTCTAATGTTTGATTTAAGCAAAATTTTGCAAGAAAAAGGAAGATCTATAAAGAGAAACAAGGAAGTATCTTAGCATATGTTGGAAGTTGTATGATGTATATGCTATGAATGCTAACAATGGCCACTTGAACAACTCACATTTATGAGCCATTCTCAACTTCCATCTTCCTACTTCAAAGATCCACTACTCCAGCTAGGTCACTTTCAAGTTCCCTTTATAAAGATTCAAGTCAGAACAAACACTCTCACCCCCACACCACTGCAGGTACAAAAAAATGGATATCTACTCTAGAGAAGCAGTAGCCATGGTTTTGGCCTTAGCATTTGCATTATTGAATGGTGGGTTTGCACAAGATCCTCTTGTTCCTGCTATCATTACATTTGGGGACTCAGCTGTAGATGTTGGGAACAATGACTATCTCCCTACAATTTTCAAGGCCAATTACCCTCCATATGGAAGGGACTTTGTCAATCAAAAGCCTACAGGGAGGTTCTGCAATGGCAAATTAGCCACCGACATAACAGGTAGCTACAGTTCAATAATCAAGGGCTAGAATATCACGCTTCTGCTTTTATAATTTAAACTATATATGCATCAATGCACTAATGATTTATTTTCTGCAGCTGAAACTCTTGGATTTAAGACTTATCCTCCTGCATATCTTAGCCCAGATGCATCAGGGAAAAACCTTCTTATTGGAGCTAACTTTGCATCAGCTGCATCTGGTTACGATGAAAATGCTGCCAAGTTAAATGTGAAGTATATTTATCTTATTTATGTACAAAATTAATTAAATCTTCAATATAAGGCTTAATTTCTCTAACAATATTCATGCATTGTGTTGCAGCATGCAATTCCATTGTCTCAACAGTTGCAGTTCTTCAATGAATACAAGAGTAAGCTGGCCCAGGTTGCAGGAAGTAACCAAACAGAATCAATCATTAAGGGTGCACTCTACTTATTGAGTGCAGGAAGTAGCGACTTCCTCCAGAACTACTATGTCAATCCTTTGATAAACAAAGTCTATACTCCTGATCAGTATGGCTCACTCCTTGTCAGTGCATTTACAAGCTTTGTTAAGGTATCTGCTAATTACGACCATCATTTCAAGATTTTCTGCTAGTTCTGTTCAGAACATGCAAAGTGAAATTTAGTAGCCAAAAAAAGGCTATGAATCTATTTGAGAAAGCTCTGTTTGCAAACAGGACTTGTATGGTTTTGGGGCTAGGAGACTTGGGGTAACTTCACTCCCACCATTGGGTTGCCTTCCTGCAGCTCGCACTTTATTTGGATTTCAAGAGAGTGGGTGTATCTCCAGGATCAACACTGATGCCCAGCAATTCAACAAGAAGATAAACTCAGCTGTTGCGAGTCTCCAAAAACAACTTCCTGATCTAAGGATTGTCGTCTTCGACATCTTCAAGCCACTCTATGACCTTGTTAAAACCCCTTCAGCTAATGGTAACATATTTAGGAACATTAAGAGAATGCAATTTGAGTTTTGGTTTGGATTATAGTAAGAGTCTTTTCTATTATGTTTGACAGGTTTTGTGGAAGCAAGAAGAGGGTGCTGTGGGACAGGGACAGTAGAGACAACATCGTTGTTGTGCAATCCAAAGTCCCCAGGAACTTGCCCCAATGCCACCCAGTATGTGTTTTGGGACAGTGTCCATCCATCTCAGGCAGCTAATCAGGTTCTTGCAGATGCGTTGATTGTTCAGGGATTTGCTCTCCTTTGACGCCCATATATAAAATTTTTATGTGTAACATTTCCCACTGGAGTGATATTGCATTTCTACTAGTGTCCTAATCAAAAACTGGTATTGAATTTCATGTAGCTGAAGAAACTTATTTCCTATTATGAGAAGTTCAATTGCAAATTTCTCTCAATTTTATTCTTAGTAAGATATCAAAGATGATATCAAAACATCATTTAGCAGAAAGAGTTGGAAAAGATGTGGAAGTTTAGATCATTGATTTTGTCTAGCTATGGAAAAAAAAAAATTCTATAATATGCGCACTATATTTATTTGGATCCATTATAGATCCAGTTTAAATAAGAATTTTCAGATTAGATCAGTTTTTTTTTTTTCTTTTCTTACATGGCTAGGCGAGCTAAAATCAGTTTGGTGTTAAAAAAAATATTACAAATTCACTTTAGAAAATGAAAGAAAAATTCGAGAAATTGATGTTCTTTTTATAATTTCGTTTGAGATTATAAATTTCTAGATTTTTGGATACATCAAAATCGATAACTTCTTTTTTTATAATTTTGTTTTCAAATTAAAATTATATATATATATATATATATATATAGTTTGAGAAGGTTCGACTTCAATTTTATTATAATAAATCCATAATCTTGACCTTCAAAATTTTTTTGGATATAAAAAAATTGGAATAAAACTGTGTTAAAAGGTCGATAGAAACATAAAAGTCATGGGGGGAGGCATTGTCATAGAAACATAAAATCTCCATGTTCTAATGACAAAACTGATGCTGATCTGTCCTAGTAAAGATTTACAGATCTTCACCCAAAAAAATGGAATTATTGCACCAATTGGCAAATAAGCTCATTATAAACCAATATTGCAACAACTTTTAACAGGCACTGCGAAGTAGTTTTGAGAATGTTAGAAACTGGAAATGCCACCGTCACCTATTCTAGCCGATTCTAGTAGCTCAAGCAGCGAGCAGACTTGGGCAAAATTGCACCAATATCTGCACTATTCAACGCATTGGCCTCCTTTAGCACTTGTGCTGCCCTGTCAACTTGTAATACATTGGCCTCCAACAGCATTCCAGGCATATTCCCTGCACACTCAGGCTGCATACACGCACAGGGAGAGGATTAGAGGCAGTCGATTATGAAAGATACCACATCATATGCGCATGCTCAAACACATACACAGACAACGGTACAGTTAGATAGGTAGAGGTGTCCTCATAGATAGATCTTATGTTTCTAGAAAGAGAACTTCTAGGAGCCACAAACCTGAAGATTCTCAACAAAGGGGTGGAGACAATTCCCAACGTCTTTCTTGGAGTTTTCAGGAGATTTTGCTGCAGCAAAACACCTGGTAGCTTTTGATCCTCTGCAGGTACTTCCTGTACCTCCACCTTTCTTGTTCTGCCTTTTGCTATGGCCAAAATTTTGAATCCCAACATGCCCATAATTCAGATCTCGATCACGAAAATGTGAGATAGCACGTTTCACAGACTATAAAGCAAAATTTAACAGAAATCAGGGAAGAAATGAGCAAATAAAACTAGCAGCATAATGCAACACTAGGAAATGAATTGCAGATAAGATTTTGTTCTTTAAACCTCAATATGAAAAAAATAATCACAACTGTTGGCACTATGATGATTCTTCTTCTCAAAAACTAAAATAAAATAAAACAAGACACAGATATTAAAGGCACAGTAATGGAGACAATCTCCTTTTCTTTGAAAAAGCAAGCTAAGACGTACATGCTCTTGGCAGGACTCTACTGAGGGGTTCTGAGTGCTTTGGTGCATTTGTCCCAAAGGAATCTGATATTTTATAAGTACATAAGAATAACAACTGAAATAAACAGAGGTCTATTCATGAAAAGGCAGTTGCATAAAAGAGAATCCTTACATATGAGCAAAACTGTTGCTGGTAATTCTCAGCTCCCAAAGGATACTGGACTCCCATATTTGCACCAAAATTTTGGAATGAGATTGGATTCTGCAGGAAAGGGATTGGTGGATGGAAAGTAGACAAATTGTAATAAACTGGACCAATTGAAGGTGCAATGACATTGCAGTTAGAAGGATATGATGACAGAGATCGGCATGCAGCAAAATACTTCTCCAGCTCCGGGTGGCAAAATTTTTTGCAGTGAGCTACTGCCACATAGAGAGACTTCCCCTCAAGCAAGATTCCTAAGACAATAGCAACATGAGATTAGGTAATAAGGAAACTGATTATGAACATTGAACTGACAAATAGAAGAAGCAGCATGAAAACAGAGGAAGAGTTAGCTTACCATTCATAGTGTTCAGAGCTTTCTTTGCTTCTTCAGGACTTGAAAAACACACAAATCCAAAGCTTCTACTTACCCCATTATCATGCCGCATCACTTTTGCTGAAATTATCTTTCCACAGGTACTGAATATTTCTCGTAATTTGTTATCATCAACGTGTACATCAAGATTCTTCACATACACATTTGATAATTTCAACTTTTCAATACGGTTGTTGAAAATATCCTTATATTCATGTTGTAATATCTTTATTCTCTCAGCTTTCTTTTGGGCTCTTCCCACAAACAAAGTCCTGGAACCTGTTTCACAAATCATTTCATTTGTTATTAACTTAAATAATATGCAATGAATGGGTAAGTGAAACAAAGAGCAACACGTTCAAAAATCTACCTAGTAGAGAACCATTCAAAGCATCAAGAGCTTTCTTAGCACCTTCTGGTGAATCAAAGTTGACAAATCCAAAACCTCTTGATATCCCATCATGATCCTTCATGATGACAACACTAAAAACCTTCCCAAATACAGAAAACATGTTTTGAAGGGTATCCTCTGTCACATTATCAGCCAGATTTTTTACATAGAGATTTGTAAATTTTGATTCTTCATGAAGTGTGGCTCCTATCCTCTCACTTTTCTTGACGAATTTGGATACATACCTAATAAGAACATGTAATATAAAGATAAATCAAAATAAAATAAAACCAGCCATTAAAAATCAACAATTATAACAAGATAGCCATTGAAAATAAACAAATGTGGAAAAGACAATCTGCCAATCCAAAAATGGTAGTAGAATTACCAATGGAAAAGAAAATACTAGCAAAGCACGTGTATAAGCGAGAAGTCTTGTTAGATCCATTTCTTAGAACAAAAACAATTAAGAAATAATAATTAATTATGGATTGTAAGTTAAATAAATTGATGTAATGGATGTACGTGCATAAAAATATCATAATCTCTTCATCCCTGTTGGGTGGCTTAAAATTGCAGGGAATAAACAAAATTGAACTTCTGAGTTGTATAATTTGTTTATGACAAAAACTCCAATTACCATACCAAAACACATGTTTTGCCATACTTGACCACTTTATGCAACTTTGATTTTCTAGAAACTGCAGCAACATAAAAGATCCAGTGCTTTTATATACTGGATTCCCATCAAGAAGGAAAAAAACCAAGCACCATGCAGTTCTGAATAACGAAGAAACATCATGCAATTCTAAACAATTTGCCTATATCTTCTTTTGCTTTTTCCAGTGAACAAGAGGCCCGTTAATGAAAACCCATCATTCAAGGAAGCATAAAACAGCACAGAAGTAACGCCAAAAATAAAATTGAAAAAAAAGAAGACATCTAGCAGTCAAAAGAAATGGTAATTAAGGTAATAAAAGAAATGGAGAGATCAAGTAAATGGGACTCACAGTGTTTTTCCTTCAAGCATGGTATCATGGAGAGCGGTTCGTGCAGCCAAGGCAGAATCCTCTGAATCAAACTGGACAAATCCAAAACCTTTACTTCTGCCATTTTCTTCGACCACCTTGCAAGAAAGTATAGTCCCAAACTTGCAGAACATACTCTCCAAGCGAGCACTATCAATTGAAGAGTCTAGATTTTTCACAAAAAGATTGCCAATGCCACTCTTTCTTGCAAAAGGGTCCCTCTGCGACCACATTAACCTCATGGGTTTTCCCTTCAAGTACTTATGATTTAGTTTATGGAGAGCTTCAGATGCTGATGAAAATGGAAAAAGGAGCAAACTCCCATTAGAACCAATTTTCAACCAGTACATCCCCCCCTTCCCAAAAATAAATAAATAAATAAAATCCAAGGACTAAACATATAATTCTGAGGGTATATTAATAGAAAAACCAACCGTTCTACCAACAAAGACTAATGCAACTGATCATTTAGCCAGGCTTGAGATTTTGTTTTTTGAAAATCACAACAGCATAAGAGTAATTTTCAATTTTCCTAACTTTCACCAGCATTCAAACTTGGTTACTTAACCGCAGTGGAGTCCAAGGAATTAGAGTTCACCAAACGAAACAGAAAATACAGACATCATCACATTAATAAGGAAGAGAAGCAAAAGTGCACAACCCTTCATGAACAGGAAGACAACCTATAGTTTGCAATACCATATCAACATGAGCCAAAAATACCAATATAATCATGTCTAATATATGAACCAGGACATCAAAATGGAGACGTTAATACATGCAGAATGGTGAAGTTTCTGTATCTAATTGTGCTTAGAGGTTGACTTTGAGAGCTAAAAGCAATGTCATCGGAGCAAAAAAAGAAAAAAAAATGTAGGGGAAAAGTAAATCATATTCATATGCAGAGACCTACAGGGAGAGAAACATAGAGAGATAAAAGATAGTGCAAAAGATGATGGTACAGTACATAGAGAGGGAGAGAGAGAGAGAGAGAGAGAGAGAGAGTCGAGAAACAAATCTCAGAACCAAAATTAAGCTATAATATACGCGACATGCAGAGAGGGAAGAAAACATTACAATAGCCTACCCCATTAAAATTCACACTCACATAGAGAGAAATTTCAGAGTAAAGCAAAGACTGAAAAGAAGATGAAAAGTATCAAAACATCACAACGGGGAAAAAAGAAAAACCCATGAATCAAACAAAAATGCATACATTGAAAAATTCTGAGGAAACGATTCAGAAGATGAAATACAGTCTCACAAAAGCACACTTCCCTAATTCCAATCACGAAACCGAGGAAGTGAGAAGAAGCGCAGAAATAGAAATATCAGAGGAAAAGTTTTTAGATAAACAGAGCTATAATCTGTACCCAAAACTACATGAAAGAGAACAAATGCATATGTAGAAATAGAGAGAGATTCTTTCCACAGAAACTGATAGATAAATAGAACTTCAACAGTTTGAAAGTCCAGAAAGAACTAAAGATCACAACAATACATACGTACAATAGAGATATGAAAGAAAAGCTACAAGAAATGGTTTTTTGAAAAAGAAAGAGAGAAAACATAAAAACCACCAGTAAAAAAAAAACCCAAAACCCAAATCTCCATATTTGAAGAAACAAAAACCAAGATCCCCCAAAATTTTCATACATGCATCAACCTAAATGTATACACAAAGAGAGAGTATAAAAGTTCGTAGAAAGAGTAACAGAGAAACAACCAAGAATCCAAGAAATTCCTTTCGTACTGAGAATGTAGCGATAATGGATTATACCTTGGTTGTGAGAGTAGAAGTTGACATAGCCATAACAAAGAGACTTGCCGGTGAAAGCGCAACGGCAGAGCCGAAGGTTGAAAAAGGGACACACGGAGCAAAACGCAGTTTTCAGGTCCATTTCTGTGACTTCAGGGTCCAAATCACCCACGTACAGCGACCTTCTTTGTCTCAGGTCCCCCGGAGACTGCAGTGACGGTGCCGCCACCATTGATTTTCTTGCTTTCAAAGCAAAGAAAGAAAGAGAGAGAGAGAGAGAGAGAGAGAGAGAGAGAAGGGTGAGAGGGAAGGATTTTAGAGAGAGAGAGAGAGAGAGAGAGAGAAAGAAGGGTGAGAGGCAAGGATTTTTGCTTTCTGAGGGAACAGAGAGAGAGAGGAGGGAAATTTTGTTTGTTATAACGGTGCGCTACTGAGCTCTCAGCGTGTTCTTTTGTAGGTGTGAGTGAATAAGTACTCGCTCCAAGTAGGAGAAACTCGGGGTACTCGCTATCAGAAAATGCAAAGTGTACCAAGGTGGCCCCACCAGGATTTTCTTTTAGGTGCCGAACGATGTCGTTTCGAAGATGGCATTCTTGAGGGGAATTGAAGGGGAAAAAGAATCGAAAAGTTGAAACTCAAGGCCTGTGACTTCGATTTCAGCCACTCTAGCAACGTCGCTGTGCATGGTGACTACCAAGGAGGTCTCCGAGACCTCAGCTTCATGTCGCCATCTTCAGTTGGCTGTTTCCACACCGACAAGTGAGATACGCACTAGTAACTCCTTGGCTCGAGAAAACACAGGCAACTCCTTTGTAATGCCTGTGTGGGTCAATCGACTATCTTCTTACTCCTCTGGTTATCACATGCTTTTCAGCAGCAACAGACTGTTTAGGCAGCTTCAAGTGTCTTCACGATTCGTGGGGTGAAATCCGTAACCAGTAAAACACCGTTGGATTTCGTCGAGTAATATAAAATGGATACATCATAAAGAACATTATGAAACCCTTCACAAGGGTCATTGCAAAGTTCACACTTCACGGTGTAAACTTAGAGAGCAAGTAGGGAGAAAAAATGGGCCTTTTCAATACCTATGACCCTAAGCAACTTCAACATGTATTAAGTAGAAATCAGACAGTAGAACCAATTCATATGACAACTTTATGTATCAGTAGATACAATTTTGGTTACTGTTTTATAACTTTCCCATTTCATCTTTTCACAAATTTGGCTGTGTTTGACTTCATGCCTGATGAAAGGAAAAAGACTGTTATCTTTTGGACCCCCAATGGAATTTATTTCAACTCAAATTTGTGTGCTTTAATCCATGAAGCACCCCTTCAAATGGTAATCCCCAAGAAGGCAAAATGCTCCAACTGACTTCTAGTTATAATCCAAATTGAACAATCAATGTGCAGAAAGTGATATTGAGAGAAAAAATATAGAAATATTATTCATTCAAAAATCTTAATCTCTAGTATAAGATGTGTTATGGCTGATTAAGCTTGTAACTAAAAACATTTTATCATTCATTTACAATGCTTCCATTTTGTGCAATTCGTTCCTATGGCATGATGCATTTACACTGACCAGGAGTATCCATAAACAGGCAATGAGGTGAGATTATTGGGAGGTTGTGCGTCGAAAAGCCTCAAATGAACCAAGTGATGTTGCTTTTCTATGAAAATTTCTTGTTCTAGAGTCCTTCAGAACTTCGGCCATCTTCAACAATTCAGATTTCTCTGGAATATGGATCTTGGTCTAGTTGATTTTCTGGTGACAAATCACTAGCAGTTATCCTACCTGACAAAAATTTCCTATGCCCAGAAGAGGATCCAGAGTGACTATTTCTCCTACCAATTTCGATATCCTTTGTTTCATACATATTTGCACTCTTCAGTCTTCGGATTGTAAGGAAGCATTAATTCTCAATTAAACAAGATCAACTTTAACTAAGTATGGAATGGTGATAATTAAAATAAAATTATTTATTAAATTACCTCAAATTGCTTGTGGAATTTTCTAACCACCGGATTGGGTTGTAGCAAACCACCAGTCGTCCAGATGTCCGGCTTCTGATGGTATCCACACAGACCGGTTGTGAGGAAATTCTCCAAGACACTCTTAGAGAATATATTGGGAGTTTTATGAGTGCTAGCTCTTTTCTAACTTATGTAGAATGGAAGACAAGCTTCCCTATTTATAGGAAACAACTTCTTTTAATTATAAATTTAACCTTTTAAATTTGTTAATTATAAATTGACCCCTTATAGGAATTATAATTTACATAATTAATTCCTATAATTTTAGAAACTTTAAATTAAGTCTATACTTAATTATTAGGACATTAAGCAGTATAAATAAAATTTATACTTCAGTCCTTAAGTCTCTAGAATTATTTTTATCAAGTCCAACTTGATAATCCAATTTAATTCCTCACTTACAGTCTTTATGTGTGTGACCCATTAGGTTCCTAATATGTTGGCAATAAATATAATTAAATAAAATTAATACTTTAATTTTATCATCAATTCACAATTGATTAATTATATTTGTTGATCATTATTGACATCTAGCAATGTGTAACGACCACCCAAATATTAGAACTTGTCAAAGTGGTTTGACTAACCTTCTATGATCAGTCTGTCAGTGTAATTAATATCCCTTCAACATAATATTTCGATTTATATATTGATGCATGGAATATGTCTGCTATATATAAATCATTTCTGTCCTCCCAGTATGATTGATTAATTAAATAAGATCTCAATCTTATTTTACCTTGCGCAAGGATTTAATAATCCATACTGGCCAAGAACAATTGAAATATTTTCCTTAATTACCTAAGGTGATGAATTCTATCTTGACAATTAAATATCTCCACATAGTTCATACTATATCCAACAGCTGCCACATTCGTTATCTTTATATAAAATGACATGTGAGCAGTATCAAAATACAGTAATTCCTATATAAGATAACTTAATGTCTCAAGTCTAAGGATCATTTACACGACTGTCACATGAGTCTTTCCATAGACACAGGTAAACTTCCATATGGAATCCTCATGCGGGTCAGTTCAGTAAACTTGTCACCACAAGTACTTACACGTTGGTTCTAGGTATCTCACATACCTCAGCTTAATGAGAACTGCTGCTTCCTTTCATAAAAGAAAGAATGCAACGTGCATTAGTCTCAACAGTTATATCAATGTCCAATCTTGAAATAACATTGACCAAAAACATTTTTGGAACAATGCTATAATGCAGTCAGAATCTCATAATTATAACAACATTATAATTTCCACTGCTATGCATATAAGTCCTATAGATTTTATCTTTATTAATTAATATTCATTAAAATTAAATGATATAATTAAAGATAAAGCAGCCTTTTATTAAGAATATATATATATATATATATATATATATATATACATGAATTAAGTGATCACACTTGCAATTAACACATTGGCTGCAGTGCACATACACTAACAATCTCCCACTTGAACTAAAGCCAATCACCCATGTATCTAATACCATAACCCTGCAGGTGGTGATCGTGTCTTTGTTGGGACAATGCCTTAGTAAGAGGATCTGCAAGATTTTCTTCAGTGTGGACCTTTTCTATCATTGCATCTTTTCGCTCAATGATCTCTCTGATCAAATGGAATCTCCTAAGCACATGTTTGGATCGCTGATGAGACCTTAGTTCCTTAGCTTGTGCTATGGCTCCATTGTTATCATAGTACAGAGTTACTGGATCAACAATGCTAGGAACCACACCAAGTTCAGTGATGAACTTTTTGATCCAAACAGCCTCTTTTGCTGCCTCAGATGCAGAGATGTACTCACTTCGCTTGTAGAATCAGTAGTTTCGCTTGGAACTTTTCCAACTCACAGACCACCATTAAGTATGAAAATATAACCAGATCGATTTGCTATCATATTTGTCGATTGAAAGTCGGCATCTAATACCCTTGAACTACGGTTCACCATCTCCATAGACGAAACATATCTTTAGTCCTTCTCAAGTACTTAAGAATGTTCTTTTCATCGCTATCCAAAGGACGTTCACCTGGATTAGCTTGGTATCTACTAGTTATGCTTAAAGCATAAGATACATCTGGTCTTGTACATAGCATCGCATACATGATAGATCCAATAGCTGAGGCATAAGGGATCCTATCCATTTTCTCTTTCTCAATCTGTGTCTTAGGACACATATTTTTGGAAAGAAAAATACCATGCGATACAGGCAAGAATCCTCGTTTTGATTCTTCCATGTTAAACCGTTTTAACACTTTGTCTATGTACAGATTGTGATGCACCAAGGAGCCTTACGGATCTATCTCTATAGATTTTAATTCCCAAAATATAGGCCTCTCCCAAATCCTTCATGGAGAATTTCTTGGATAACCATATCTTTACAGATTGGAGTAATGGCACATCATTTCCTATTAATAATATGTCATCTACATATAAAATAAGGAAAATGATTCCACTCCCACTAACCTTCTTGTAAACACAAGGTTCATCCACATTTTTAATGAAGTCAAACTCTTTAACTGTTTCATCAAAATGGATGTTCCAACTTCGTGAAGCTTACTTTAGTCCATAAATGGACTTTTGAAGCTTGCATACTTTGTTAGGAAATTCTTTGGATTCAAACCCCTCAGGTTGTGTCATGTACACATCCTCTTGCAAATTCCCATTTAGGAATGCGGTTTTGACATCCATTTGCCAAATTTCATAATCATGGTATGCAGCTATAGCAAGCAAAATCCTTATAGATTTTAGCATGGCTACTGGCGAGAAGGTTTCATCAAACTCAATGCCTTGCCTTTGCCTGTAACCTTTAGCAACCAGCCTGGCTTTATATGTTTGTACATTGCCATCCATGTCAGTCTTTCTCTTAAAGACCCACTTACACCCAATGGGTTTTATCCCTTCAAGTGGTTCAACTAGTGTCCATACTTGGTTGATGTACATGGAATCTATCTCAGATTTCATGGCTTCAAGCCATTTCACGGAGTCAATGTCACACATTGCTTCCTGAAAGTTAGTAGGTTCTTCTGGTAAGAATGACATGTCATTATCAGCTTCTATTAAAAGATCCAATCTTGTAGGAGCATGACGTATTCTACTAGACTTTCGAAGTTCCTGTGTTACTTGAGTTTCAGGCTGTGCAAGTGATGCTACAGTCTCACTCATCGGTTCCATTTGGATGGTAATTTGTGGTTCTTGAATTTCTTCAAGATCTATTTTACTCCCACTGCTACCTTTGAGAACAAATTCCCTTTCAAGAAAGGTAGCATGCCTTGAGACAAACACTTTTTGCTCAGTTGGATGGTAGAAATAATATCCAATTGTTTGTTTTGGATATCCCACAAATTTACATTTATCTGATTTAGAACCTAGCTTATCAGAAATTTGACGCTTCACATAAGCATCACATCCCCAATCTTTATATGTGACAGTGAAGGTCTCTTGCCCATCCATATCTCATACGGTGTCTTTTCAATAGATTTGGATGGAACTCTATTCAGAAGGTATGCAGCAGTTTGTAGGGCATAGCCCCAAAAAGAAACTGGAAGGTCAACATTACTCATCATGGATCGCACCATATCTAATAGGGTTCGGTTCCTTCTTTCAGAAACACCATTATGTTGTGGCGTTCCAGGAGGTGTCAACTGGTGAAGAATCCCATTCTCCTTCAAATAATCTTGAAACTCCTGGCTTAAGTATTCTCCACCTCAATCAGATCGAAGTATTTTGATACTTTTTCCAATTTGTTTCTCCACTTCATTTCTGAATTCTTTGAACTTTTCAAAAGATTCAGATTTATATTTCATTAGATATACATGCCCATATCTTGAATAGTCATCAGAAAATGTAATGAAATATGTGTATCCTCCTATAGCATGAACAGTCATTGGCCCACATACATCTGAATGTATTATGCCCAACAATTCAGTAGATCTTTGACTCTTTCCAGTGAAGGGTGATTTGGTCATTTTTCCCATTAAGCAAGCTTCACATGTTTCATATGATTCATAATCAAAAGGATCAAAATATCCTTCCTTATGTAACTTTGTGATTCTTGTTTCATTTATATGACCTAATCTACAATGCCATAGATAGGATGGATTTCGATTATTTGATTTTAATTTCTTGCTATTTATGCTAAGAACAGGCCTTTCAAGATCAAGTATATACAAACCATTTGCATAAACACCAGATCCATAGAAAATATCATTATTATAAAAGGAACAACATTTGCCTTCAATAATAAATTTAAAACCATTCAGTGCTAGGCAAGATACAGATATGATATTTCTAGTTAGTACTGGAACAAAATAACAGTTATCAAGTTCAAGCAAAAGGCCCGTAGGCAGAGACAAAATACATGTTCCTACGGTTAAAGCAGCAACCCTTGCTCCATTTCCAACCCGTAGGTCCATTTCACCTTCTCAGAAGGTCTAGGTCTTCTTAGTTCCTCGTGATATTATTACAAATATGAGATCCACATCCGGTATCTAATACCCAAGAACATGAATTTGACATAGATAAATTTATCTCAATCATAAACATACCTGAAGTAGAAGCTTCATTAAGCTTCTTCTCCTTCAATCAAAGCAAGATAATCGTACAGTTCCTCCTCCAGTGACCTTCTTTGCCACAATGATGACAAGTACCTTTGTCCTTTTTAATGCCCCCAGTAGGCTTAAGTGCTTTAGGGAAAGTCCCCTTCTTCTTATTGTTCTTCTTCTTGGACCTTTTGGATTTGGTCTTAGAAGATTGAACCATAAGAACAGGGGACTTGTTCTTCTTAAGTTCCCCTTCAGTAGTAGTTAGCATCCCCAATAGTCCAGGCAATGTAGTTTCCAACTGATTCATGTTGAAGTTCATTATGAACTGTGAGAAGCTAGGAGGTAGAGACTGTAAGACCAAGTCAATACTTAACTCATGATCCATGACAAAACCCAATTGGCCTAATTTTTCAATATAGCCAATCATCTTCAGAACATGAACATTCACTGAAGATCCTTCTGTCATCTTACAGCGGAACAATTCCCTTGATACCTCATACCTTTTATTCCTGCATTTTGAATCAAACAACTCCTTGAGATGCAAAATGATCGTTCGAGAATCCATATTCTCATGCTGCCTTTGAAGTTCAGGAGACATGCTAGCCAACATCACACATGTGGCTTGCTCATCATCATTTGTATGACGAATGACCTCACTTAGTACCTCTTCAGGAGCATCAACAGGAAGAATACTGGGTTTGGCATGCTCAAGGACATATAGCCTCTTTTCTTGCTTGAGAACAATTCTCAAGTTTCTATACCAGTCCAAGAAATTTGGTCCAGTCAACTTATTAGCATCCAGTATGCTACGTAGGGAATGGTTGTTACTCATGGTGATATTAATGATCTACAAATACAAAGATAAAAATTGTATTAATTTCATGTATATGATTTTCATTAACCAAATTAATATAAGGTCTTTAATATCCATTTGGTCTCCCACTATTTTACTCAAATTAATAGCCCTCACCATTAATTCGGGAAATTTAACGCATTAATTTCCTTAGTGGGCTAGGACCCCATTTAATTTTATTTGGCCTTGAGTGTGCTCAACAAATCAAAATAAAATTAAATTAGGTAGATAACTATTTATCAATCACATCTCTATGTGATTCCTAGATCAGTTAGGTGACAACTATTTGTCTAAACATAATTTTATGTTTCTCCAAACTATGCCTCTGATTCTACATGATCATGAGTGTGCTCATCCAAATCATGTAAATCAGTTAAGTAAAACCCATTGTTCACAAATATCCAATATTTCATAGCCATAAACATGTTCGAGAGAAAAGCAACCTTGAGTGTGCTCATCAAGTTAACTTTAACATAGAACTCAGATTTATACTATAACAATGGAAGGCATCATGTTCATAACATGTACTTAATATTTGAATGAGGGATTTTGGGTTTATGCTAATTTTTAGGTCTCATTAATTAACATGCTAGCAATATCATACATCACATATATATAACATACACCCTTAGCATGCATTTCTAATTGGATGATTATGGACTTTACTAAATAATTTTCTCGAGCCATTTGAGAAAATTATAGGGTCAAAAACCTAGGTAGTAGCATTGTAGGACTTCACAAGTCTTCTTAGCAGCTCCTTGAAGTATATTCATCAGCTCCTCTTTCTGTTTACATTCATAAATAATTTTCTTATCTACTCTTTCTAAAAACTATATAACGTTTACATATTTCAGAAATTGAAACCTCGAGTTACATTCGAGGGGAGTAAGATGAGAAAAGAATTTACAACACAGAATATAAGAGAAGGCAGGGAACACAGTCCCTATTTATGAATATACAGACATTCAACCATATAAAGAGCAATCGCATTGGTCTTTAGTCCATAACCATCCATCATGCATTATAATCAAATTAAAATGCATAAATAAATTTAATCATCCTCATTGTTGTTGTTGGTTTCATGTGTAATTAAAATAATATTTCTAACAATTAGAAATATTAAATCAAAAAATATATATAATGTTCCTCCCACTAAATAATTCTATTTAATTGTCTTGGAAACAATTTCCTTTAATTAATAAGTAATTTAATCACAATTAAATACCTATTAATTTAATAAAACAATTAAATCAAATTTTATACTACCCAATACAATATATAATTTAGAAACAATTTTCTAATATTATATATATATGAGTTAAACAATTTAATTCAATATCTAATCTAATTAGATAATTAAAATCTAAAACAATTTTAGACGCTCCATAATTTGCCATCAATTTTCGAAAACACATTTCCATAATTGATATTGAATTAAACAATTTAATTCAATAAATTCCTTTAATTCAAATGCCCTAAATTAATTTTAGAAACTAATTTCTAAAATTAATATTAAATTAAACAATTTTAATTTATCTTCCAATTGAACTAAAATAAAATCACAATTTTATTTATTTAAAAACCAAAAGTAGAATTAATTTTAATAAAATAATATTATGTAATTATTAATTTTAGTCAATAGGAAATTCAAGGGCAAAACTGGAATAAGGAAATCATAATGGCATAATTGCAAATTCTGCCAAAACAAGAACCTATTTACAGCCACATGACCGGTGGCATTTTTGTAAATAAATAGCTGTGGCAGTTTTGCAATTACAAGCAAAAGCAAGGGCAGCATTACACAGTGGCAAAACTGTAATTCTGCCAAAAAAACTGGGTGAGCAGACAGCATCCTTCCCCTCTCTCAATCTGGTTCATCGTGAACCAGAAGCAGCCATGGAGGCCACCAGCGCCGCACTGCAGATGTCCTTGCGGCCACCCACGCTGCCACGAGGCCGGCGACGCACAGAGGTATCTCCGGCAGCCTTGCAGATGCGTCCAGTCACCATGTGCGATCCAGAACAGCAGATCACACGGTTTGGTAGCCCGATCTCCTCCATTTTTCTGCTGCCGGAAGCCACCATACCAGCCATGAGGAGTGCCGGTCACCATCTTGCTGATGGGTATACCCATTTACTCAGCCGGGTGGCCATTAATCCTCACCGGTAATTTTTCATGGATGCTCAAATGGGTTTCATGCAAAAAATCTCCAAATTGGTTCAATCTCAAAATTTTCAAAATTTTACTTTAATTAAAATTGATTTTGCAGATCTAAAATTTTAAGATAACAAAACTTAAATCTCAAAATCTCAAAATTTCAGAACCAAATTTGAGCAGACGAGAAAAAAAAATCTTTTTTTTGGGAGAAACAATATATAATCACATGAATTTAATACTCAAATTAACACCAACAATAACAAATCATTCCATAATTAATTAAAATGGCTCTGATACCACTGTAAGGAAGCATTAATTCTCAATTAAACAAGATCAACTTTAACTAAGTATGGAATGGTGATAATTAAAATAAAATTATTTATTAAATTACCTCAAATTGGTTGTGGAATTTTTTAACCACCGGACCGGGTTGTAGCAAACCACCAGCCGTCCAGATGTCCGGCCTCTAATGGTATCCACACAAACCGGTTGTGAGGAAATTTTCCAAGACACTCTTAGAGAATATATTGGGAGTTTTATGAGTGCTAGCTCTTTTCTAACTTATGTAGAATGGAAGACAAGCTTCCCTATTTATAGGAAACAACTTCTTTTAATTATAAATTTAACCCTTTAAATTTGTTAATTATAAATTGACCCCTTATAGGAATTATAATTTACATAATTAATTTCTATAATTTTAGAAACTTTAAATTAAGTCTATACTTAATTATTAGGACATTAAGCAGTATAAATAAAATTTATACTTCAGTCCTTAAGTCTCTAGAATTATTTTTATCAAGTCCAACTTGATAATCCAATTTAATTCCTCACTTACAGTCTTTATGTGTGTGACCCATTAGGTTCCTAATATGTTGGCAACAAATATAATTAAATAAAATTAATACTTTAATTTTATCATCAATTCACAATTGATTAATTATATTTGTTGATCATTATTGACATCTAGCAATGTGTAACGACCACCCAAATATTAGAACTTGTCAAAGTGGTTTGACTAACCTTCTATGATCAGTCTGTCAGTGTAATTAATATCCCTTCAACATAATATTTCGATTTATATATTGATGCATGGAATGTGTCTGCTATATATAAATCATTTCTGTCCTCCCAGTATGATTGATTAATTAAATAAGATCTCAATCTTATTTTACCTTGCGCAAGGATTTAATAATCCATACTGGCCAAGAACAATTGAAATATTTTCCTTAATTACCTAAGGTGATGAATTCTATCTTGACAATTAAATATCTCCACATAGTTCATACTATATCCAACAGCTGCCACATTCGTTATCTTTATATAAAATGACATGTGAGCAGTATCAAAATACAGTAATTCCTATATAAGATAACTTAATGTCTCAAGTCTAAGGATCATTTACACGACTGTCACATGAGTCTTTCCATAGACACAGGTAAACTTCTATATGGAATGCTCATGCGCGTCAGTTCAGTAAACTTGTCACCACAAGTACTTACACGTTGGTTCTAGGTATCTCACATACCTCAGCTTAATGAGAACTGCTGCTTCCTTTCATAAAAGAAAGAATGCAACGTGCATTGGTCTCAACAGTTATATCAATGTCCAATCTTGAAATAACATTGACCAAAAACATTTTTGGAACAATGCTATAATGCAGTCAGAATCTCATAATTATAACAACATTATAATTTCCACTGCTATGCATATAAGTCCTCTAGATTTTATCTTTATTAATTAATATTCATTAAAATTAAATGATATAATTAAAGATAAAGCAGCCTTTTATTATATATATATATATATATATATATTAAGTGATCACGCTTGCAATTAACACATTCGCTGCTGCGCACATACACTAACACGGATATCTACAGAAGGTCTAGATGAGTGCCAAGACAATTGTGAAGACAGACTTTGTACTCTATTAGATTGCTGATCACTTGCAGTATCAGTTGCTGTTGAAATACTTGAACTGCCAAGTGGAGAATCAGAATCTTCTGTTCGTCCAGTTTTGCATGCTGATGAACCATGATTACAATGCTGATTGTCTTTTCCCCGAATAAGTCTCTTTAGCTTGTTGAAAATTTTGATTTTGCTCGAGTTGTTGTTTTTCGGTGAAACTGAAGAATCATCAAAGTCCGATGGGTCTAGAGTAGAGGAAGTGTGAGAGGAAGACCACTGGTCAGACAGAAAATCCATGATGTCAATTCCCTTCTCCCCCATCCCTTCAGTATTTGCATATTCAAGTATTAGCTGTTTTGCTTTCACCTCAGACTCTGGACTGAGGGATTTGCTTAGGTCTCTTGCAACTGTTTTTCCATGTGGAGGCTGAAAATTGCGCAACTCATATCTCAAGCAAGCATTCATCCATCGGTGATAGACTAATGCTTCAACAGCAGTACATCGGCCTGCTTGAAGTTGCTCAACTTGCTTTGCCAAGTCTCCATTTTCCTGTCTTAGTCGGTTGCTATGTTCTCTTAGTTCTGCTGTCTGCATCAAAATAAACCTAGAAAATAAATCCAAGAACAATGGATATAAAGAAATAGAAAGCATTTATCAAGAATGAACAAATTACCTCAGGATCTTCAAGAACAGAATTTACAAGAATTTGAGTGGACTCCAACTGATGAGCCAATTCAGAATTTTCTATATGCAATCTAAAGTTAGACTCCCTTAACTCCTGTGCCTTGGCCTCCAGATCCTTCAGCTTTTGTAACTTTAATTGAATCTCCGAATCAGTTGCAGCAGCCTTGAGTTCCTGCTCTTGCAACCTAGTTACTCTTTTCTGAAGGGTTAAGATCTGTTCCTTGTTCTGCTCAGATTCAGACCTTAGCATCTTCCTCAATAATTTAATTTTTGCTTTTGCGGCATCGAGATCAGCAATGATTTTTGCATGATCAGCCACTTGTGCCTGTAGTCTTTGGTTATCTGCCTGTAAGGACTCAATCTTGAGATTGAAAAGCTTAGCTTCAATATTGTTTATTCTCAAACGGTTCTGCAGCTCTATCATGGCAGTTTCTTGCTCTTTGAGGCCATAAAACTCAAGCAATTGGACCTCAAGGTTCTTCTCCCTTTCTTGAAGCATTCTTACCGTGGCATTCAGATCTCTGATTTCTTGCTCATAGTCATCATTTTCCACATTTTTAATTGCTCTTGAAGTTCCCACGTATGACCTAGGTGTTTCTAGGTCCTTCTTCGTAGATATCCCAGTGTTAATGGTAGTGCAGTCAAATTCCTTCACGAGATCATTAAATTCGGGCAAGAGATACCCATCTTTTTCCCCACCATGTCTACAGCCTGGAGAAAGAACCATAGGGTTATCAGCAGCAATCTTGACTATGCGTGTATCTTCCTGCAAGACAGAAAACCAGAAATAGTTTCCCTTTCATTGTAAGTAAAATGCAGAAACAGCAATTCATCCATTTGCTTAGATGGCAAACATTAATAAAAATTACCACCATATGCACAAATTCCTGTATAAATAAATAGCCATCGTCAACAGTATTGGCAATGAGCAGAAAAGATAATTTAGTCTTTTGAATTCGCATTTTTGCACCAAAACAGGAGAGAATTTGTGGCACCGACAAAGAAAGAATATATAATCCACAAAACATGACCAGTCGTTTAGCAGATGCAACAAAACAAAATTTAAAACTAAAAGTATTTTAATGTTAAAAAAAATTTCAAATATTAACAAAATTATGAAAATAACTTACATGGCTTTCTGCTGAACCTGGCTCGATGCTGCCTGAGCTGTGCGTTTTCTTCATTGCAGCTCTTCCTCCTCCATCAACTTCACTTAAATGAACTGAAGCATACATAATCATAATAATAATACAATAAAATGGGGACACAAATATGAAATCCCAGACAAAATTTAGACAAGAACAATCAACCAAAGGCAATAGCAAACCTGGAGGGAGTGGGGAGCGAGGAGGCTTGGAGCATGTATGTCTTCTGCATTTTATGCGAGAATACAGAAATCCAGCAAAAGAAAGAGCTAAAGCCACCCCCAATTTCACTAAAACAGGCCTAATATCGTTCTTTTCTTTCACCATCTTGAGAATTAGGACCTCCAATTGTAATGAAATTGTATACACAAAGAAAAAAAAATGTAAATCATAGGTCTTCTTCGTCAGCCTCCATCTACAAGGCCAAGAAAAGAAATATTAGCATGCATAGACTAAATTCAGAAACAGAATATATATATATATATATATATTAGAGCAATACATTTATCAATAATACGACTGAGAAAAATACACGCCCAGAACTAGAGGACTCACAATTAAAGAGAGGTGTCTCCAACGTATTGATTCTGAACTGGGAAATGAACCCAACAGTAACGCTTTGATTGCTGCTTGTAGTCTCTGTTAAATATAAAGTGCTTTCTTTTCCGATCCCTGATCAGAATGATAAAGCGCTTTCATTTTCAATATCAATCAATCGACCAATAATATATAATAAAACAAGCACACGCAGACTCAACATATTGGGTTTTGTCTCATGCATGGTTGAATGTGCCGTTCAAAAGTCTAGTTACAGGGAGAAATGGAAGAATTTTGATTCCAAGTTTTCCTCCCTTTTTTTTAGGATAGAGTTGTGATTCCAAGTTGATTGCCCAAAGAAAGCCTCATTCATATATATATATATATATATATATATATATATATATATATATATATATATATATTTTGTTTGAACTGCCTCATTCATAAATTGATATTGTATAGCTTTAATTTTTAGATTAGTTTAAATTTAGAAATAATTAATACCCTAATCAGATCATTTTTTTTTATTTTCCCAATAATTTCATGGCTGCCTTGCCTTGCCCTTGCCCTTGCGTGGACAATCACATATATGCATAAAGGGATCTTGTAGGATGTTATTTGGCTTATGTGATATCTATATTTGTTTGTATGTCTTTTATTTTTTTTTATATAAATATTTCATTATTCTCACATTTAAGAACTATTTTTCAAATAGAAATTAATTTGATAGTGAATGCGAGGGTATTTTTTTTTTATACACATATTTTATGGGTTTATGCATGATTAAAGAAAAAATTTAGAATTTATTTGAGATTGAAATTAATTTTTTTTTTAAATTTAAATGATATTAAAAATAATATAATAGAATTATTATGATTAAAAATATGTTAATTCTAAATTAAAATAAATTTCGGGTGGTAGTGGATTGCAAATTACCAAATCACACCCATGGACCCCCACACCTAATCGCAACGAAAAATGTCAGCTTTAAATGAATCATAACGATTAAATTAATGGCCACCTACCCAAGTCGCTGCCTTTTTTTATTATAAATGCATAATATTAAAAGTATAACTATTTTTTTTTTTAAATTACACATATTATTGCATGGAAACCCATGAGCAAGTTATACATTTCAAGGCCAGGCCTGATTTACATCAACTCAATATGCAGACCCAATAATAGAAGCCCAAGACTCTTCCCCTCTATTACCCTAAGCTAAATCCGATCAAGAAACCGAAGATATTCTCAACGCTGCCTAAATAAAAAAAAAAAAAAGAACTCATTTAATTTAAGTTCAATTAATTTGTGTTATTCAATGAGCAACAAACAAATAATATGGCAATAAAACAATTGATGATTTTTAACCCAATTGCAATGTATGAGTTCACTTGATATTATTATTTGAATTGATATTAAAAATTTTAAATTTAACATATTTTAATTATAAAAATTTTGAATTACTAAAATAAATGCTTTCAATATTTTTTTAGGGGGGGCCAGAAAATTATAAAATTGGATAAAAAATTTCATTCCAAAACAATATAAAAATTAAATATAATTGTTAAAAAATTCAAGTGTATTATTATTTTTTTTTATCAAATTTATATTTGAAATACAAGAATTCAATTGAATAATTGATGGTGATGAAGATATCTTACCTTCACTTGTTTGTCTCTACCATAAACCCACATTTTTCATGCATCCTTACAATAAATTAAATCATTTATTTCAAAAAAAAATCATTTAAATATTTCGTTTAGGCCAGCAAATTCAAGGCTCATTTTACTAAAAAAAAAAAAAAGGCCCTGCTTTTTTAATTTCAGGTGTTTGGACTTCGTCCGGACAGATAAACGATTATTTTCATTTTGAACTTGGCGGGTTTCCTCAAAACCCTAAACCCCTGCACCTCCTGCAACACCTTTTTTTTCTTTTTTTTTTTTTTTTCAGATTAGGGTTTTACTACATCCCTCTCATGCAAATCCTTGACATGAAAGCCGTAAGGTCATGCTGCACACACAAACACTTTTTCTTCTTAAACCCCACAAGAACCCTCAGGCCTTTCTCCCTGCATCACCGTCAATTCCATCCCACCTCCCATCGTTTCTGCGCCGGAGAGTCCGCTCTTGGTTCCCACTCCTCCATAACCGACTCTGATTCTGGCGAGACAAGGAACGGTAATGGTACTGAGAGTGCCCGTCAAGTTTGGAGTATTTATGGTTCAGTCTCGTCGAGCATAAATAAGGGCGATGAGCAAGAATTCAAGCCTGGATTGTCAAATTTCTCAACGGAATTTGTGGGTACCGATGTAGAGAGGACTTATGGGTGCGCGAGAAAGGGAAATTTGAGTGAAGGGGACAGTGTTCATTTGGACTTGGAGAGTTCTGACGAAGAAATAAACAATTTATCGAAGGAAAACATTTATAGCGGTTTGAAGACAGAGAAATTGAGTGATAGAGACAAAATCCGGATGGGGTTAGTGCATTATAGTCATGAAAATGAGGATTTTCTGAACGAAAAGAGGTATGGGGGTTTGAAGAAGACCGATTTGCTCAAGGAAGTGGGAGCTGGGAAGATAGTTGGGAGTAGAAAGAAGGGAAAGAGTAAAATTATTTATGTTTGCGAGAATTGTGGGTATGAAGATGGGCAATGGTGGGGAATCTGTCGAGAATGTCGCCTGGCAGGAACAATGAAGCAGTTTATAGAAAGGGATGTTGGGAGTGCGGGTAAAGTAAGTGGGATGGGGGTTTCTGAAAATGCAGTGCGGTCTTGGCTACCACAGAAAGTTGGTGACGCACAACCGTTGAAGTTGAAAGATGTGAACCAGAAGATGGATCAGTTGAATTGGAGGATTCCTTTGTAAGTGATTGCCTTTTCCATTTAGCTATTCTTTTTTTGTTTTTTGTTGCTTGGAAAGAATACTGGACCCCTTATTTTGTTTTTGTTTTGATATGTAGTCATCTTAACAAGACTTAGAGCTGGTTGTGAGGGAAAGCAATCTAAGTTTTGGTTTTCAAGGAAATTTGAGGCCACGTTAACTAAAAGAAATGATTATATTAGGCTTGGTTGGGTGTAGTTTTCTGCTTTATTTAGCGAAGACCAAGGGAAGGGACTAGTAAATTGGTTGGCGACTTCTTAGTTGAGTTTTCATTTCTTATTGGTTATCTGTACTTCTGATGCCTTCTTTTCTCTTTATTTTGTCATCTAATTTACTGTTGTTTTATCTCTGGAAACCTGGCTTTTTGAATCTGGATACTAAAGATACATAAGGATGGCCCCCTTTTGTTAAAAGAAAAAAAAAAAAAAAAGATTTACAAGGATTTCACGAAATGATTTATTTTAAGCAAGGATGTTTGAGATATCTATTATGAACAGAAGCAGCCCTCTATCTGATGGCTCTGATGGCGTATTTTTACTGCCCAATAGTTCCCATGGTTGGTTGTTTAGGATTTTATCATTTATGACAATTCTTGCCATGAACTTTCATGCTGTGCATTGGGACATTATTTCGATGCTTATCATTAAAAGTAACTGCAAAGCCCCACGCAAGCATTTATTTTTTGTTTTGCAATGGAGAATTACAGTGACTTTTAGGCTTTTGCTAAAAACGTATCTACAACAGCAACTTCTTTGGATTATAATACAGAATTTTATACCATGATCTTATATAAATACATTTCTTAAGAGGGATATAAATATGCATTCTTTATCATGCATATAAATTTTGTGGGATTGTGATTCAGGCCTGGACTCTTTGGAAGTGAAGTTGCTAGGGTACTTGGTGGTGGTCTTGTTCCAGGTTTGGCCAGATTTACTTTTAATTACATTCATTACTGCTTTAAGATATTGCTTTCTTGACTTGGTCTTTTCAGTTTCTGAATCTTTATCAGCTTGAAGTTGGTAGAAGCAATGCAGCATTCTATTGAAATAGAAACTACCATCTTTAAACCTGCAAGCTCATTTTTATCTTGTGTTGTTAGCAATTTGAAAATATTATATTTTTCCTTTTCTTTTTTATGAATTGGAAATTTCCAGCTTTGCAGCAAGCAAAACAGTGCGGCAGTGCCAAAGTTCGAAAGTGAGGACAGTATTGGAGTCTTTGTTTTAATAGACATGCATTTTTTTCTCCTTCTCACCATGGTACTCTGTAGTTTTTAAGGTTTAACATAATACGAGTCATTTCATTAAAGGATCAATATTTGACCTTTGGCGATTCATCTTGTTGAATTGATGTTGTTGTTCTTCTTGTCATGTTAAAGCTTTTTTACAGTAGTTTCTAAGAAATACAACGCGCCAGCTGTTACATTTATCAAATCCTTTACTTGTTGGTGGATCTAGCAAAATATCCTTCATGTTTTATACTTTAATCATGGTCTTGTGCTGTTATATACATATATATATATGAAAATTAAATTTATTCAATAGAGAAAGTAGAATGTAGCATAGAACAAAACAACTGGAAACAACAGTAAGAAAGAAAGTTTTTTAATTCTTTGAATTGTTATGAATATAATTACTAGAATGTGAAATTACTCTGAAGCCTTGATTTAGTCACCATGAACAAGAAATTAGGAATGAGAACAGGGCTTCATTCCCATTCATTGGAGTTTTTGGTACACTGGAATGAAAGTACAAGAATGGGAGACCAAGAATAAGAAGACTTCCTTCCCTCTTTTAAATACCTGCACAGGATCCAAGAAGAGAGAGATCAGGAATGGATAAAAGACAATTCTCTTCACCTTTCCCTAATTCCTCATAACTAAATATGCCTAAGCCTATATTTCCTTGGTTCGTTGGGGTGGATGCAGGGCCTGGGTATTGAATCCATGTTGAATGTTAGGTTTTGGCTACTTATGCTATCTTTGACCCTGCTATTTTGTTCAGCTAGTGTTTAATGAAGTCTTTTAAAAGTTGTTTTTTTTTCTTTTTAACCCTGTTTTGTAAGAAGTGGATAGCTCCAAGCTTATTTTAGCTGCATGTCCTTTTATTTGAAGGTTCTTTGATTTTGGTTGGTGGTGATCCTGGTGTTGGCAAGAGCACCCTGTTATTGCAGGTATAAGTTGTTTGTTATAAATTTGTCTAATATGCTTTTACTTTGCACAATTCTTGACTTTATTTCCTTTAATATGTTCAGGATATTTGCTTCTATCCTTCTGTTTGATTCCTAATTATCTTTTTATCCACCCTTCCATACCTCTCTTTAGCGTTCATCTGATGCTTACTCTTTTGAATTTGAAGATTGCTGCAATAATTGCTGAAGGACAAGACATAGGCAAACAAACTCCAGTTGTGTATGTCTCTGGAGAAGAGGTTAGTGTTTCCTATTTTCTGATTTTCATATGCCAAAAAGAAAAAAGAAGAAGAAATATTCCATCTGGCTTCTTTGTTAATCCAAATAGAGCTTCAAATGCAATTTCAATTTCTCAATATTTTAGTGAGGTTTTTAACCTAATTTCGTTCTTAAAATTTTTTAGCCTTGCTAAAATAAAAGGATGTTTCAAATGAAATTTCAACTTCTCATTATTTTGGTTAGGTTTTTAATCTAATTTCTTTTTTTTTTTTTTTACCTTGGTTTAAAATGAAAAGATGTTTTAAAATTTTAGGGATCAACTCCTCATTTTTTGGGGATTATATAAATGGCTCCAGTTAGTTCATTCTTGTGTTATTTTCAGAACCTACAGTTTAGTTGCCTTCCGATATTTGACTTCATTGCTTTTGAAAAGTATCAACAAGCAACTACATGTTTGTTTTCAACGTGCAAGTGCTATCTCACTTCCCTTTCTTGTGGCAGAGTATTGAGCAAATTGTTAACAGGGCCGACCGCATAAGGATTGGAGTGGAAGAAATATTTTTGTATTCAAGTACTGATATTGAGGTAATTATTTTGTAATTATGCTAAATGGATTTGTTGGTTATCATTTTACCTTTCGCTTGTTATCATTTATTCTTTGTGTTTATGATTTCATATTATTGCAATTTGCAACTCCACTTTGTTTTGAATCATGTTACTGGTTCAGGTATTATGTGCACTCAGTCTGTACTTTTAAGCGTATCATGAATCTATTAGAAGAGTGTTCTATATAAGAAACTCAAAGGTTTATTGTGTGAAGCTTATAGTAATAGCTATAACTTACTTTCTTTCAGGACATATTAGGGAAAATTCAGCCTCTATTCCCCCGTGCTCTAATTATTGATTCAATTCAAACAGTTTATATACAAGGAGTCACTGGAAGTGCTGGAGGATTGTCTCAGGTTTGAAAATATCCTACCAATATAAAATATCTGACCTCATTATATTGAGCTGGATCATTTAGTCTATGGGCATTCTCTGTGTCAACTCTGATACAGAACCCAATATATTTCATAATTTTAGCTCAATAGATTTGAATTTTATGGCATGCTTCAGCGTTTGCTCTTTTTCTTTGTTGTATGGGAAACATTAAATATATTAATTATAAGAATGTATTTCTACTAGGAAATATGTTACATTTAATCCTATCTGTTAAGTACTCTTAAATTTAAATTCAATCCCCTTTTCAATTGAAGCTATTGACAGACCAGAAAACTCACCTGATATATTGGCCTCTTTCACATGCTTATCTTCTTCAGCTTGTTAACAGAAGAGGTGCAATGCTCATGCCTATTAGAAGGGCATTATCAATAATATTGTGTATAACTTTTCATTAGCAATACCCTCTCTCAAACAATTGCCATCTCATTTCTTGTCTCTTTAAATATCCTTTTCCTTTTATTTTTAGTTCTTCTGAACATATAAGCAGCAAATGTGTGTTTATGCATGCACATGCGCATGCATGTGGGTGATGAGTTCAGGACAGTATCATGAGTGTTGCCATTGTCTGGATCTGTGACAGGTTAAGGAATGCACATCAGCTTTGCTGCGTTTTGCCAAGAAGACAAAAATACCAGTTCTTTTGGTGAGCATTGACTGTCTAAAATGCATTCAACTATTTCTCAATTTTCCGATAATGTCTGTAGAATTTTTAAATTGGAGTTTTACAAAAATGATTGGGAAAAAATATTAAGTTGTTTATACATATCAACTTCTGTCTTTACCTCTATTGTTTATTTCATGGTACATGGAAATGCTCTGTTATGTTCACGAGTTAAGGATCGCGTCACGGGTCTATGAACTATAAAATCTCCTTCAGAACTTGTAGCTTTACCCTTGTTGCGATTCTTCCCTCTTGTAGAACTTATGATGACAGACTGTGGACTTGTCGGAGGGAGCCCGAACCTCAAGACTCGTTGAAAGTGAGAGAGCCTTAAACCTCACTGAAATTTTAGAGATAATTTTTGATGGTTTTATTCAATAAAATTCTGCCTTTTAGAAAATATCATAAAGAAACTAATCCCTAAAATTACTCTTCCAGAATCATTGACTCTAAATTAAAAGATAATAGTTGATTCTTGAAATCATGCTGTCACATTAAGCTCTTTTGCCACTGATCCTGCTGGTCCCACGTCGATGATAATTCTACCCAACGAAAGCATCCACAACATTACTCCCCTCCTGAGGAAAGAGCTTGTCCTCAAGCTCAAAAGTAGGACAAGCATTCTGGAACTGATCAAGACTCTCCCAAGTGGCTTCAGAAGGTGGCAAGCCTTTCCATTGAACAAGTAATTCCCCAGTACCCTGATTCAGTCTTGCACGAAGAACTACTGCTAGAATTGGAACAACCCGACCATCAACGACAAGCGGAAGGCTAGGAACCACTGTAGGAGGAGCTCCCTTGAATGGTTTAAGGAGCAAAATGTGAAAAACATCATGAAGTCGACTAGAGGAAGGAAGCTCTAGTTGATGAGCAACTTCACTAATTCGACGCAGCACTTTATAAGGTCCATAAAACTTGGGAGATAGCTTAGTGTGTTGAGTATTGGTAATTGAGAGACGTCTATAGGGAAGGAGGCGCAGCCATACCCAATCACTTGGCTGGAATTGTAACTCACGATGGCCCTTATCATAGTACTCTTTCATTCGGACTTGTGCTTGTTGGAGACGTAAGCGTATTTCCTCAAGAACTGAATCACGATCAACTAAAGCCTTATCAACAGCATCTACTCGAGAAGAACCTTAATCATAGGACAGCAGCTTGGGTGGTTCCTGTCCATACACCACCTGAAAGGGAGTGGTTCGTAAAGCTGAATGGAAGGAGTTATTGTAACAGTATTCAGCCCAGGAGAGCCAATCAACCCAGCTTGTTGGTTTTTCACCCACAAAAACATCTCAAATACATCTCAATCGTACGATTGACAACCTCCGTTTGACCATCCGATTGAGGATGGTTGGCAGAAGAAAAGTTCAACTTGATTCCACTTAATCGAAATAATTCTCTCCAAAAGTTACTAGTGAATACCACATCACGATCACTAACAATGGACTTCGGTAACCCATGTAAACGAAAAACATTGGAAAAGAATGCATGTGCGACTGTTACAGCAGTGTAAGGATGTGAAAGGGGAATAAAGTGAGCATATTTAGAGAACCGATCAACCACAACAAACAAGACTGACTTGCCTTTCACCTTAGGTAACCCTTCCACAAAATCCATCGAAATATCAGACCATATTTGTGATGGAAGAGCTAGAGGTTGCAACAAACCCGCCGGATGTAAATTTGAAGTCTTTTGTTGCTGACAAACTAAGCAAGACTCAATAAAGTCATGAATATTAGCCTTCATGCCTTTCCAATAAAATTCACTGCGAACTCGATGCAAAGTTTTTATATCCCTTCATGTGTACTATTATGTACCCCTCCAATGATAGTATGAATCAAAGGGGAAGTAGACTGAAGATAAAGACGATGACAATAGAGAATAAGTCCATTGGAGACGGACCAATTCGCTCCTAATTCCCCATCTTCCACTTGACGTCGCAATTGACAAAGAGAATCAATGTTCTTGATTTCACTCCGAATATCATCCAGCAACAACACCATTGGTTGTGAAATAGCAAACAAATTGCCTATCTCTTCATCTCGGCGAGAGAGAGCATCCACCGCTTTATTGAGCTAACCCGCCTTGTACTCCACTCGAAAGTCAAAGCTGAACAATTTGCTAAGCCAATGTTGTTAAAGTGAAGTAGTTAGCTGTTGCTCCAGCAAGTATTTCAGGCTATAATGATCTGTTTTGATAAGAAACGCCCTTCCCCACAAATATGGGCACCAATGTTGCATTGCCTTGGCTAAACCAATGAGTTCTCTTTCATAGGCGGCCGGCTTGTGATGTCTGTCAGCTAATTTTCGACTGAAAAAAGCAAGAGGGTGACCATCTTGTTGAAGAACTGCCCCAATACTTACTCCAGATGCGTCACACTCTACTACGAACTCGGCATCAAAGTTAGGAAGCTGAAGTACGGGTGCTTGTGCTAGTGCTTGTTTTAGTGCAACAAAGGATGCGGCTGCTTCTTCACTCCACTGGAAACCACCTTTTCTTAATAAGCTAGTCAAGGTTCTTGCCAAGTGACCGTAATCTCTGATAAACTTTCGATAGTAACCTGCCAGTCCCAAAAAACCACGCAGAGCCTTGACCGAATGTGGTTGAGGCTATTCACTGATAGCTGAAATTTTTGTAGCATCAACCGAAACACCGGCGGCACTGATTACGTGACCAAGATAGGCCACTTGAGTCCCCCCAAAAGAACATTTAGATCTTTTAATAAACAAATGATGAGAATGAAGCAATTGAAACACCATATTTATATGTTGTAGATGTTCATCCCATGTCCTGCTATAGACCAAGATATCGTCAAAGAAAACAAGAACAAATTTTCGAAGGTAGGTTTGAAATACCTTGTTCATCAATGCTTGAAAAGTTGATGGGGCATTCGTCAGGCCAAAAGGCATGACTAGAAATTCGAAGTGACCATGGTGTGTTCGAAAGGCTATTTTCTCCACATCCTCTGCAGCCATACGAACTTGGTGGTAACTAGATTTTAAATCCAATTTGGTGAAGTATCGAGCCCCATGGAGTTCATCAAGTAATTCATCGACTATTGGAATCGGAAACTTATCCTTAATTCTTGGCATTAAGCTCACGGTAGTCTACACATAAGCGCCATTATCCCTCTTTTTTTTTTTAACAAGCAATATTGGAGAGGAAAAAGGAGAATGACTTGGGCGAATAATTCCTTGATGAAGCATTTCCTCACATTGTTTTTCGATCTCTTCCTTCTGTAGGTGCGGGTATCTATAGGGTCTGACCACCACAGGTGCCAAACCAGGAAGCAAGAATATTCGGTGGTCACAAGATCTAATTGGAGCTAGCCCTGTAGGATCATGAAACAAGTCTGTAAACTGCTCCAGTATACCACCCAAGCTAGTTTTTGATTCTCCATTCCCATTCAATAGATGAACTTTAGGATTATGGTCAGGTTGAAGTCCTTGTAGAGTAACTTGTTTATTCAAAATTCATAGTAAGAGTTGCAAAGTTCCACCATATTGGGCCCAACGTCATACACCTAGTACAACATCAAATCCAGCCAACGGTATTACATATAATTCAGGAGGAAAAGTTTCACCTGATACTTGCAAAGTCTCACTGCAAGTCCCCAAACTTGGTATTTTTTGACCATTTGCCACTGCCACCTGCCATCCATGCTGTGAGTTCAGGGGTAGGCCAAGTCGTTGAGCTGCAATTTTGCTGATGAAGTTGTGGGTACTTCTAGAATCAACCAACACCGTAATTGGGCAACCCTTGATGTCAGCTAGCCATTGCATAGTTCTGGAATGTTGAAGACCCGTGATAGCATGCAAAGAAATGGCTGGTTCCTCTATGGTTTTGTCCCCTAACTCCTCATTCAACTCCCCATCATCTTCTAGCTCTAGCCAAAATAGTTTCTTACATTGATGGCCAAAGGTATATGGCTCATCGCAATTGTAACATAGCCCCTTCGACCTGCGATCTGCCATTTCAGCTCGCGATAATTTTTTAACGAAGGGTGTAGAAACACTGCCTACGCTAGGGGCTGTCACTATTGAACTTGATGTTGCCTTGTTTCCGGATGAAGTAGGAGTTACAACTGAAGTCTTTGGAGTGATCCAAGGAGTACGCCGGACTGTACTAGCCCTTATTAATTGCTGTTTCTTTTCAAAGGCACGAGCAAGACTCATGGCAGTTACCAAATTAGAGGGTTTTTGCATCTCAACATCCACTTGAATGCTTTCTGACAATCCTGCAGTGAAAAGATCCACTTGCTAATCAATTCGAACCGAGTTGGCACGAGCTAGCAAATTCTGAAATTGTTTTTGGTACTCTTCAATCGTCCCTGTCTGCTTCAAATTAACTAGTTCTCTGAGGGAGTTTCCTCTCAATGGTGGCCCAAATCGCAAGTTGCAAAACTCTTTAAAAGATTCCCAAACCAAACCCGGTTCTTCTTGCTCTAACCTGTAAAACCATAATGGTGCCTCTCTTGTGATATGAAATGCAGTAAGACTAACCTTCTCAGTTTCAGGAGTTTTCTGATTAAGAAAAAATTGGTCGCAACGATGTAACCAACTGAACGGGTCATCTGAACCATCAAACATTGGAAAATTCAGTTTGGCATATCTCGGAACCGTGGCACCACCCTGCCGAGATTCGGATCTATCATTAGATCCTGAAGAACCATTCAGTCGAGAGTTGCTGCTGCCTATCCCTGATTCTGATCTTTTTCCATGGTTGCCGCTGATGTTACTCATGAATTCCCGCAGCTGTCGAGTTAATTCCTGGAGTTGTGCCTCTACTTGTGTCACTCTGCCTGCATTCTGCTCTTGTGATTCACGGATAGCTCGTAAATCATTGGAATCCCCCATGACGTTTGGCTCTGATACCAAGTTGTTATGTTCAAGAGTTAAGGATCGCGTCACGGGTCTATGAACCATAAAATCTCCTTCAGAACTTGTAGCTTTGCTCTTGTTGCGATTCTTCCCTCTTGTAGAACCTATGATGACGGACTGTGGACTCGTCGGAGGGAGCCCGAACCTCAAGACTCTTTGAAAATGGGAGAGCCTTAAACCTCACTGAAATTTTAGAGATAATTTACGATGGTTTTATTCAATAAAATTCTGCTTTTTTATAGCAAGGCTTACACAGCAAAAGGAATCCATAAAAAAAGAAATTCCTAACTAAATAGGAATACAATTATTTAGAAAATATCATAAAGAAACTAATCCCTAAAATTACTCTTCCAGAATCATTGACTCTAAATTAAAAGATAATATTTGATTCTTGAAATCATGCTGTCACATTAAGCTCTTTTGCCACTGATCCTGCTGGTCCCACGTCGATGATAATTCTGCCCAATGAAAGCATCCACAACATGCTCCCTCTTATGATGCATATGTTAGATGAATGTGAATTATTGGATCACTGTTTCAGTAGTTACTTGTTCAAAATCTGCATTTTTATTCTCTTTTGTTCTTTGGAGTTTGGTCTCTTCATAAGCAGAGAAAGTAAGAAAATAATTTTAATGATTACAAGCAGAGAAAGTAAGAAAATAATTTTAATGATTACTCAATGGTCTCTCTCTTTCTCGAGGTTTTAGATAACAGTGATTGTATATTGGTTTTTCGTCCTATAGTGTGGCTGTTAGCCCCTATTACAAGCCATTGCACTATGAATGCCCCATTTTCTGCAAGCTAACTTAAAAAAAATAAAAAGAAAAAATGATAGTTCATAATGTGACTGTTACACTTTGGCCATGACACACTACAATGGCCATATAGTGACCTGGGTCATAGGCCACAATTTAAACCCCTGATTAATGTTTATCTCTCTCCAAGTTCTCCACAGCAATATCTTCAATGTACTTTCATATCCCAAGTATTGCCCATTTATCAAACCCGAAGTTTTGTTTTGGCTTTTTTTTTTAATAGTTTTATACATTTCTCTCAAGTATAGAACTGGCAACAGTTACATAGTTATTAAAGGCGCGCCTCAGACTCCAGGCTCACCAGGCTCCAGTCCTAGCGCCTTTACAGGAGAAAGGCGAGCAACATTCACCAGGCCCTCGCCTTATGCGCCTAGACGTGCGTCTTGTTCTAGGCGCAAGGCTAGAAAGACGTGCCTTTTTTATTTCTACATTCGGCGAGTACTTCCATTGACAAAAAGCACTACTTCCCAACTCAAAATTTGTTGATTTAGAAGTTTTCAAAATTAGTATTGTTGGTGATAACTAGTCACCAAAATCTCATCAAACTAACATACTCATGATTACAAACCTCATATTTTCATTATTAACACTACCACTCATTATCTTTTTCGAAAAAAAAAGTTAATACTCCTTAGTTCTTAAAGGTGAGGGAAATAATGAAGATATTGATTTTGAAGATGAAAATTAAGAAGATGAAACTGTAGAAAAAGATGAAGAAGATATAGTTACTTTATAATTTCTTAACTTCAATTATGAAAGATTAAAAGACTATTAAAGTTTTAATAATTTAGTACTTGAATGCTTATTGGTTATTATTATTTTTAGTTTTATGTTATTTGAAGTTTGATGGAATATTCATATTTATTTTACTTTTATTATTATTTTTTTTTTTTGCGCTTCATCTCACTCAGGCGTGAGCCTTCGCCTTGCGCCTAGGCTCCAGGACCCCTTGGCGCCTTAGTGCGCCTTGAGCCTTTCCTAACTATGCGCAGTTAGGTTCTGGGCCATGGCTGGGACAAACTTAAAATGGACAGTTGGGTCGCAGTTCCTAGTGATTCCAGTTTGATTGTGGTTGAGGCAATCCAACGGTTAAAATAATTTTTTTGAATTTCTTTTTTTAAGGAATTGGCAGCTTGGACCAGACCTCCAGGGCAAACTGCCAGTTTCAATTCCAGTCTGGTTCAAAGGTGGGGAGGGTATGGGACTACACCACCACCCTGCACCCGCCCACCCAAAGTGTTTGCGATCTGGTTTGGCCAGTCAAACATGGGCCAAACCAGACTGTGGCCAGCATGACTTGAGTACAACCTTCGTTTTTGTGGATTCTTTTTGAGTAATCTTTTCCTCTTATCCTCAGATTTTTTGGTTGTGTCTGATATTACTGTTCATACATCTGTTGATCTGTGGGTCTTTTGGTGATTGCTGACTGAGTCTAATGTCTGCTGTTTAACTTGCACAGTAACTAACTCATGCCTTGTGCTTATATAATTTTTTTTTTCACAGATTGGACATGTGACCAAATCTGGAGATATAGCAGGGCCTCGGGTCTTGGAGCACATCGTTGATGTTGTTTTATATTTGGAAGTTGGTACCTTGTTACATTTTGTTTTACTGGATAGTTGGTGAAGCTAGGATTTGGTTACGTTGTAGGTTACATTTTCACCTTTTCACTTAGGCATATAGTCTGCTTTTGGTCCCCTCTTCCATTTAAAGGTGCATATCAAGATTTACATGTGCAAACATAATCAAGTGAGTTTGAACTTGTTTCTGAACTACTTGCACATGAGGGTTTTTTGACATTGATATTTAAACTCCTCCTTTTGGTGGGCCTTCAAACGCAATTTTGCTTTTTTATGCTTAGCATGTGAAACTTACTGATCACAGATGTGTTACACATATCAGGGTGAGAAGCATTCAACTCATCGCTTACTTCGGCCTGTGAAGAATCGCTTTGGATCTACTGATGAGGTGTGCAGTAATGGTGACACTGCAGCTCATATTTATTTGTATTATGGTGAAAATTTGCGTGGATATTATGCGATTTCAGTTTTCCCCTTCATTTTAGAGTTAGTTGATTTGTGTATCTTATGCTGATTACTTATCACGTTACAGTCCTAACCTCTCAAAGAACACCTAATGGTGCCTATTGCTTCTACCTAGTATGCTTTTATTTTACCAATTTAGGTAGCATAAACCTAGGAAACTTTATATTTCGTTTGAATCTTCCTACTCTGAGGTTTCCTTATTAGTGTTTCTATTCTTAATATGAAAATTGGTACATCTTTGATAAAGCTTTACCATACCAGCCGACTCGAGATACCCTATCTATCTATTGATGGGCATACTTACTTGGTGGAATTTTAGTCCCTCTCGTAGATCTTTCTAGTCCATATTGCTGTTATGGCGTATTTTTGGTGCTTGGTGTTTATTTTCCAGTGTGGTGCTAAACTTATCGCACCTGGGTCAAGCATTTACATGAGCTATAACACAGTCTCGTGATGTTTTATAACTGGGGCTATAATTTGCATTAAAAAAATTAAAAAAAAAAACCTTTTTGAAGAATAATCTCTTCAAAACACCGGAAAGAATGGGTCATGGTAGTTAGTTACTTTAGTTTGCTTGGTCCTTGATGAATTTAATGATTTATGTAAATATTTCATTTAGACATTGTTGATAATAGAATTGCTTCATGGTTTCAGCTTGGAGTATTTGAAATGTCACAATCAGGTCTGCAAGCTGTTTCAAATCCAAGTGAGATATTCTTAAGTGAGCAGTACTTGGGTTCAGAGATTTTAGTTGGGCTAGCTGTTGCAGTAATAATGGATGGATCTCGAAGTTTCCTTCTTGAAATTCAGGTGCATAGCATATAAAATTTCTTTCTAATTTTTGCAATCTGATTTGGTTATTAAATTTTCTTGTCCACAGTTTTTGCATATTATTATGAGGTAAGCTTGATAATGATTGTAGGGACTAACACGTTTTATGTGGATTAATGATGATGCATAAATCACATTTGTTTTTTTCTGAATTTTCATGTAGGCTTTATGTGCCACTGGTTCATCAGTTTCAAGGCATGTTAATGGGGTACAAGCTAGCAGAGCTGACATGATTATATCAGTGAGTGATTTAAGGTTTTGGTAAAATTTAGGTGCATGCCATGCCATTATTGCGATTTTGTTATCCGCACTATATATTCTCACTTTAAATCTGAAACTTCTAGATCATGATGGCAAATTGTATAATTCTGATCATATACATACATATATGCATATGTTAGTTGACTTTTGCCATTCAGAACTGGGGTTACTTCTCTCCATTCCCAAGACCTCATTCCTAGGTTGAGAAATTCTGTGCATGCTTGTTTTAATTGATATTTTTAAGCGTATATGTAATATTGTTATTGTTACTACTATGAAATTAGATATTTGCGTACTCCTTATGAAATTAAATATTACAACTGTGTGCATACACACTTTCTTCTTCTCTCTGGATCAAAAATGCATTAATCTTCCAATGTTGTTTCTTCTCTCGTTTGTTTGTAAGCATTTTAGGTGCAAACTATTTGCTTAGATGTAGCTTATGAACTGACATTTTTTAATTTCTAATTCATATGTCTTGAATTGCAGGTTCTTAAGAAGCAAGCTGGTTTAATGCTCCAAGAGAACGTAAGTCAATATCTACATTCTACATATCCTTCTCTTTGGAAATATTTTGTGTGTGTTGGTTTTCTATTTGCCTGTTCTAAAAGATACTTGTAAGGCTTGAATTTGGTTTTCCTTTTTCCTGTGTTTAATTTTCTTCAAGCTTTAAAGTTTTGAAACAGGGATGACATAAAGATTGGCATCATTGCCTTTTTTCTTAAAGATGGAAATAGAAAATTATGGAAATATACAGAAATGTAGAATGCATTGTACTAGTTGCTGTACAAGGCAATTTGTAGTGTCTTTTTCTTTCATCATCTTCTTCCAGTTTATGGTACTGTCAATGAATTTACGAATATGTGTGAAGGAAGTGAGTAATGTGAAGAAGAAGAGCAGAATCACAGGCAAAATTTCAAGTTTAGACTGAAATATGCATAGTATATAATTTTGTTTAAGAACTTATGATAGAATGCACTTGCACAATGCTACAATATTAACTTTCTGTCTCATTTTTTTTGCGTGGTAGAAAAATGGTTTTAAGTGAAGTATGTTGGAATGGTTGTGATTTTATGTTTTGTTTGCATCAATTTTAGCAATATTGAAGATATTTTAGTTAAAAATCATTGTGATTAACTATTTTTATTCCTTTTTTGCATTAGAGTATCTTTTTAAATGTTGTTAGTGGAGTGACATTGACTGAGACTGCTGGAGATCTTGCAATAGCAGCTGCAATTTGCAGTAGGCAAGTTCTTCTTTTCTTCCTTTTTTGTTTATGATTTTGTTTTTTTTTTTTTTTGTTTTTTGTAAGACTAGTCATTGGTATATTTTTAAATTGAATATTCGCTTTATGTGAGTATTGATAATAATATCGTTTTGTACACATCTGACAATATGATAGACATTTAATATGACGCAATTGTCCCGGTGCAAGCAGCACAAAGACTGTCGCATTTGCAGTGTTGCACCTTCCTATTTATGTTCCCTCACATTTATATTTACTGCAATTATCTGCTCCAAAGTTGATGATCCTATCTTCCTTGACATCTCAGTTTCTTGGAGTTCCCTATTCCCAATAACGTTGCATTTATTGGAGAAATTGGCCTTGGTGGCGAGCTACGCACGGTAATTATATAATCTCCATGATTTTTTTGTATACAAAAATCCAAAGCACTGTTAACAATAAGGAATTGCCTTGTAGGACTTGTTTCTCCTTTTTTTTTTGGCTTTGGAAATGCCTATGTATCATTGGATACATTTTCTTTGCTTTCAACCCTCTTGCATGTGAAATTTCATCCCATGGTATATGTGGATTTCCTTTTTCCTCTCATTTCTCATGGATATTAAATAATTGAAACACACATTTACTGCTTTCAACTTTGGATATTCATTAAAGCTTGAATCTCTATTCAAAACTTGATCTGGTTTGCACCATGTGGGCTGGCTTGCTTGCTTGATCTCAAGTGTTATGGCTCTTAACTCTGAACGGCCTAACACAGAGCAAAGCCCTGGAAACCTGCCCTTGCTGAGCAAAGTTTATGTGACAAGCTTGGAACTGATCATCAAAGTATGGTCCAGCACGGCTTGTTAATTTAATTTGCTGCTAATTCAAATTGCAGCTATTCAACCTTGGAATATACAGTACAAACTTTTGCTGTGTTTATAATTGCTTCTACTGGAGTTATTTAAATATTCTGACAACGCACTGTTAGTACTTTCTCATAACCACTGAGGGCAACTTCAGTTCATCTCATAGGACTTTTGCAATCTTTGGACATTCATTTATTCTTTTGATTCATTTTCGTTATTCATTTTACTTATTTTCAGTGGCCCAATGGAAATGTATTAACCCATTTTTATCAACATTTGTTATGATATCGCAGGTACCTAGAATGGAGAAAAGAGTAAATACAGTGGCCAAACTGGGATACAAAATGTGTATTGTTCCCAAATCAGCTGAAAAATATCTATCAACTGTAGGTTTTGAGGGGCTAAAAGTCATCGGCTGTTCTAATCTGAGACAAGTCATTGACACTGTCTTCACAAGACAAAATTGAAGTTGGGAGTATTTTGCAAGATGGACAGGGAACAGGACATTCTAATGCCTTGTATATATGATTTTGTTTATCATCCGTCATCTGAAAAAGCGAATCAAGTATTTGCCCTTTGATGTAGATCTAGTAGCTTTTCCCGTTGCTGGTGTTCCTCTGTGGTATGTGATTCAGGGAGACTAGCCTTATGTTGCAATTTTCATTTGTAATTTTCTTCAGAAAGGCATGAAAGAGGGCAATCAGGCATGTTAAAATACAAGATCGAGATGGTCTTAGAGATCATACAAAGTGTTCGTCTGATGTAATTTATTTGAGTTACTTGCGTACTGATAATAGGAAATCTTATATAAATTATGTAAATTTCATTGATAATATATCTTTGAAAAAAATTTGTGTTTGAACTGGTGATAATGGATGAGAGAGGAGTAAGAAGAAGAGTTGCTAGGTTATGTTTTTACAAAAGTTCAAAATTACTTGTTTTGACCACTGATCTAACAACTTTATACGCAGCTGAATGACTTGGTAAAACACACCTCCAGGGATTAGAATGCTGACTGCTTAGGCTGGTTTACAAATGTTTCTCTGGTACTAAAACGAGAAAGAACAAGCCTGAAAACTTACAGCAACTTGCACAAAAACCTTGCGGGAGTTTCTGAAACAGGGTACTAAATAGAACATGACCAAAGCCAGCATCCGCAAAGGATGCTGCAAGAAGTATGTTCTCCACAGCAATGTTACTCAATTTGGCATGTATTGTTTTAAACCCTTTCCTGGGTTGTCAGCGTATCGATGTGATTTTCCCCATTTAGTAATTGGCTCCGTGGTTCTTCATCTACCGTGTCTTTTTCTTTAATTACTTGTTTAGGATCCACAAAGCTTGGCTGATTTGTTGACGACAGAAGTCTTGCCCACATTCTATCAGTAATTACAACCTTGTTCTGTCTCTCAGTCACCCGCTGCATGATACAATGTAAGGATTAATTCAAGAAAAATGCTCTAAGGATCGAGACACAGAAATTGGAACCGATATCATGAGTCAATATGCTAAAATGCAGAATCATTTTTAAGCTGTGAACTAGTAATGTGGAATTTATCAGCAGGAGACTGAATGTTTTTCTGGAACTAGTTTTGCACCTGAAAGAATCAATGTCAAACGAGGGCCACAGAGGAACTTACATGAAATGGTATGTAAGCATGTCTTCCATTAACAGGGCCAACTGTGAACCCTGTATATCCTGCCATTGCACCATGAATGGCACTGTGAGCTAGTAGAGTGCAGTACACATTGTCAGACGCATTGCTTGGAATAGCACGGATCATGTAAGTGGGATCTGATATGAAAGCAATCCATTAGTGGTCATATTGCTTGTTTCATAATGGCTGTGCATTCAACAGGTATGAAGGAAAAATTCAGTTGACTAACCAATGTATTTGAGAGTTATATTCATCTTTTCCCTGTTTGCAAAGTTATCCTGCAAAAGCAAATTAAATATTTTTAAAAGATGAGAAAGTTGAATAACATGAATAGTTAAATTGTACTGCAGAATTCATACTTTAATTTTCTGGGATATCCACAAACCAACATCTTGGAGTAACTTGTTTCCTGAAGCATCCTGCTGGTCCATGGCACGCATACTTTCACAAAGAAGCTCTTGTCCTGCACCTTCAGCAATTACAATAACCATGTGCCCATGTTCTTTTAGTCTTTTTCTAATGAATTCAAAAAGTCCACCAGGGCCTTCAAGGTAAAAGGGTGATTCTGGAATCAAGCAACAGTCCACATCTCGGCTGGCAAGAGTAGCATGCATTGCTATAAATCCTGCATAAGAAATTTATATTAGATTCTGATAGCAAAAACCAGGTAAAGTTTGCATCAGACTTGTCAAGGTGTCAATGGCATTGAGTTCAGAGAAAATAAAAACAAAGAGCTATACAAGCATCTTTCTGCTCCTAGATTCTAGCCACTAACAGAAAGCATAGCTGTTGAACTGGTACGAACTTGCATTGTAGTATATAGTGATGCAGAACATACCACTGTACCGTCCCATTAACTTGACAACACCTATACCATTCTCAAAGCTCTCAGCCTCGACATGGGCCGCATTAATAGCTCGTTGAGCCTCCTCAACAGCAGTATCAAAACCGAAGGACTTGTCTATAACCTGAACCAAAAAATTACATACGAGAATATTTTCAGTTTGCATGACATTTTGCATCAGAAGCATTGGTTCTATCGAAGAGAATAATACCGGAATGTCATTGTCAATTGTCTTTGGAATTCCAACCACAGCAACTTTGAGGCCACGTCTTCTAATTTCCTGCTTGGAAACATGTAGTACGAATAATTTTTACAAATTCTCAGAAAATAATCTGGAAGAAAAAAAAAAGAGATCTTTTGACTGCAGACTTGAAAATTACCTCAAAAATCACTGAAGCCCCTCTTTGAGTTCCATCTCCTCCAATTATATAAACCTGAAAAATGAATTCAGTTATCATTCTCATAAACCCACAATTTCTTGCAATGCATTTGAAAATGGAATTATGTCAAAGGACCTGATTGATGCCCCTGTCCTGGATGCTGTCAACTATCTTGGAGGTATCATAGCCTCCTCTAGACGTCCCAAGGATGGTGCCACCACGTTTATGGATATCATTCACAACCTTCGGTGACAGGGAGACTGTATTCCTAGCATAAAAGCCTCTGTATCCTCCCTGTATCCAAAATCTATTATCTTGAATCTGTGACAGAGATAAAAGAACAAACTAATAACCAAAACATTTGCTTGCATACCTCTATCCCAAGAACTCTGTTAACACCATACATGTGATACAAGCCACACACTAATTCTCTAATCACTGTGTTTAAACCAGGGCATAGACCACCACATGTTACAATACATGCGTGCACTTCATCTGACTCAAAGTACACCTGAGAATCATGCAATAAATTGTCACTCATCTAAGATTCAAAGAACCAAAATCAAGAAATTAATTAGGCATAAAATTCAAACCTTTTGACGAGGCCCAGCACGTCTAAAGTGAGTTCCTCTTGGACTGTCTTTCTGTACAACAATCTGCATGCATTAAACGGAATAAAACCCACCAAAATCAGAATTAATGGGTTATTAATCACAGCATGAAACTTCTTTAACCCAGAAAAAATTGGGAAAGTCACCTTCTGGGCTACAGTATCATCCGCATTAACGAAATACTGCCTGGTAAAACAGAAACTTTATATTATGAATCAAACATCTTTATCTCCAAATTATCAGTCAAGTTCCAAAATTTAACTTACTTGACAACTGAATAGGAAGGATTGTCTTGTAATGGATTGGGATATGTCTGCATCACACCATAAAACAAGAATAAGCACCGAAACACATTCTCCAGCCAAAAGAAAAACAAGCTTTTTTTTTTTGTTTTTTCCATTTTCAAGAAAAGAGAATATAAGTACAGGGAGATCAGATATGTGATCTGTCAAGTGAGGAACGTCTTCAAGAACGTAGCCATCGTCACCGGTGATGATCTTGGGCTCGTATTTTGTAGAATTTTTCATGGCGTCCTTGGAAGAGCAATCTCTGGTACTAGCGGTGGTAGAATTTGCAGAGAAGGTCAAGAAATAAGGCCTGTGATTGACTGTTGTTGTTGAATGATAAGAGTTTGTAGGATCGAAGCACCGGAACCGCGGAGTTGAGAGTGAAGCTGAGCTTGAAATGGTATCCATTTTCCTTGGAGCGCAAATGAGAGCAGAGAGGGAGGCCTATTTGTAGCCGTTGATCCTACAATTCTTATTATTTTATACTACAAAAGATGATAATAATCACCGAAATTATAAGGGAAAATTTCATAAAAGAATACAAAATTGAATTTGGCGGTTTGAGATGGTGCTGGAACTAGAAGAGAAGAGGGTGTCCAAAAAAGAAAACAGTAAAAGAAAACAGGGACTCGTTTGAGAGTTTGGCAAACTTACAGGTTATATAGAGAATAGACTATGGACTTTTCCTTGGCAGCTGCTTAGACCATTCTACCTAAGAATACACCTCCGGCATTGTCGGGAAGGAAAATTGTTTATTCAAAGAAAGTTGGCTCATAAAAAACAATGATGGATATTCGGATCTTCAAATTCTTACACCCCCGATGCATAACAAGACAGATTTTAGTTGCTCGTGAAACATATGTTCTCTTCGTGAAAAAATATGGATTTTATTTTTTTATAAATAAAAAAAAGTAATATTTATATTCAAAAAGAACACTATTTTTTACTATTTTGATATATTATAAAATATTTTTTTAATTTTTTGAAGTAAAATTTTTTATGATTATTAAATCATTAAAATTTCTCTAAGAGCAGTTTTAATCACGTTTATTATAATAATATTTTGCCTAATATTTTTCATTAGAATTATAGATATTTTTATGTATAATAATTACTATATCAATTAAAATATAATTAACAATGAGAACGTTATTTTATTATATTAAATTTTTATTATGTAATCATATAATATAATAAAATATACAACATAATTACAATTTCATATAAAGAAGTTAATTACGTAATCATCCACGCGTTTGCTTCGCTTTCAAATGTGCCTGCGCGTGAAGCAATGACACTCATTTTAGTCCCACATCCTCCCGGCCGTCAACACCAACTGAAATAGAACATTAAAAATTATTTACATTAAAAAAATATTTTTTTTAATATATTAATTAAAAATATTAAAAAATTATTTAAAATTAAATTTAACACTTTTTAATTATGAAAAATACTAAATCAATAAAATAATTTATCAAATTATTTTTTTAATGATATTTAAAATAATATATTTTTTTAATGAAAGAATCCTCCTATCACAAAACCTAATTTTTAAATTTACCAATATAAGTCTTTATTAATAAAAATATAATATTTTATTTTAATATTATAATTGAAACAAATATGTGAAGCAATTCATTAGTGTTTATATATATGTTACACATTAAATAAAATCCCATGAAATTTGAGTGTGAAGAACTCACAAAATTCATTTATAGAAAATTTCCCATTGAAAAAAATAAAAATGAATATATTAATAATCAAGAATCATGCTTAGATGATGATCTCAATTAGTGTATGCTTGTGGCTCATGCTTCATGTTATTCTATGGTGCAATAAGTCAACTAACACCCTCCACAGTATGCACATGTGGTCCTTCATTTTCTAATAATATAAAATTGAAATATTTGGATTAAATTATAGTTTTATAGAAATATAAAAATTATATTACTCTAAATAAAATCTTACATGTATTTTAGATATTTCAATTTTTAATAATTAATTAATAATTTTTAATAATTTTCAAGAAAGTGGGCTCCTCACCTAGTCATCTACAATGGAAGGCCCGGTTCAAAATTGATTAAGGGGTGGCCCATGGATACAGCCGTTTATTTCCCTAAAGGTACCTAATCTCTCGCATATTTTCGTTTGATGAATTTTAATCATGACTTTTGCTTGGTTGCCAAGAAAACGCTAACAGAAATATGTATAAAAAAAGGGAGAAAGATGATTGATTAATTATTTGTTACCAATTACTCATATTTAGCAGCTAATTTGTTCTGTTTCGAATGCCTTAAGCCCTAGAATTTCTATTTCTTTCGTTTCTGAGCTAATCAGGTCCTGGGGATGTTTGATATTCTTCATGAAATTATTTTTCACTGTTGAATTTGATTATTCGTGCAAGAATCTTGTTCTATATATGTGAAGAAGCTGTTTGCAACTTGTTCATGTCCATGCATTTACGATTATGTTGCAGAAATGAACATTTTAGTTCTTGAATTTATATATA
>NW_026615207.1:0-23958 GCF_030052815.1 Hevea brasiliensis
CTGACCAGAAGAACGGGACATTCTTTCAAGTCAACTGTGTTAGAGGAGCTACTATTCTGGAGAAATTCTACACAAAAAGCTTGTAGTAACCTATTAAGCCTAGAAAACTTTGCACTTCGGTGACTATAGTAAGCCTAAGTCAATCAGTTACTGCTTCAATTTTCTCAGGGTCCACCCGAATACCTTTACTAAAGACCACATGTCCTAAGAATGAGTTGCTTTCCAGCCATAACTCACATTTTCAAAATTTTGCATACAGCTGATGCTCCCTCAATGTCTGTAACACCATCCTCAGATGCTATACATGCTCTTCCTCAATTCGAGAATACACCAAAATATCATCTATGAATACAATGACAAAGCGATCCAGGAATGGCCTAGTCCTGAATGCTGTTTTTGGCACATCCTCACTTCTGATCCTTAGCAGGTGATAACCTAACCGCAAATCTATTTTTGAAACGTACATTGGTTCTTGTAGATGATCAAATAAGTCATTAATCAGAGGAAGTGGATATTTGTTCTTAACAGCCACTTTGTTCAACTATCTATAATCAATACACAATCTCAAAGTTTTATCCTTCTTTCTCATAAATAGAATAGGAGCACCCTAAGGTAAAGTGCTTGGCCCTTATCCAGTAACTCTTGTAGTTGCTCCTTCATTTCCATTAGCTTTACTGGTGATATCCTGTAAGGTGACATAGAAATGGGATTTGTACTTTGCACAATATCTATGCAAAACTCTATCTCTCTATCAGATGGCAATCCTGGAAGCTCCTTAGGAAACACATTTACAAATTCTTTGAAAACATGTACATTCTCTACATTAGTACCTTTAACAAATGTGTCCCTCACTAGTGCCAAATATCCCTAACATTCATGCCTCAACATCTTTCTAGCACTAAGGGCTGACACTGAGTTGTATGGAGCTATACTCTATCGCCGTCAAAGCTAAACTCTTTCACTCCAGGAATATAGAAATACACATTTTTATTATTTCTTAATCTTAACTCTGTGATTAGTTTTCACCAGCACATCCATCATATAGTATCATACTATAGTACTAACCTACTACTCATTTAATGAAACACAGGCCATTCACCATGGATGATTCTTCCTGTTCCTCCTTCCTAACATGACCATTCAAACATTATCATCCCCTACTATCCTTTGTAAGAAATTGCTCATTATGGTTAGATAGGATCCCTTGAAACTATAAGTTCCACTCGAACTAACATGGCGGTGGGAAATGCGTGCTATGCCATAATTCCAGATAAGATACTTTACGTGTTCATTCTCCTTATTATAACCACATATACTGCCTATGGCTCTCCAAACTTCAGCCTCAAATTTTACCCATTAGTAATAATTTCATCAACTCCGCTTAAGTAGTTTGCGCTTAGCCGGTCCCAAGCCCGGATAAAAGAGGAGGGTTGCGGTAGGTGACAACCAGCGTAAAAATTTCGTCACACCCTATGATATGGATTCAAATGATATAAACGTTGGGGCGTCCTCTACTAACGACGCACTACATCGGAGCCCGGGTGTAGTGAGAAATATGCAAGGGTGTAGGGCGTCCACCGAAACCGACGAGCCATGCCGGCGCCCGGGTGTGGTGTTAAGTGAGCAAGGGTTCCCACATCATGGACGGGTGTGGATAAAGAAGTTAGTCCATAGGATAGATAGTAAAATAAATAGTGGAACAGAATACAAGATAGACATAGAAAACAATAGAAGATATCATAGAAGGAGACCAATTAGGAAGGAGCAGGATAGGCGGAGGATCTTGGTTGGTACTTGGAATGTTGGATCACTTATAGGAAAATTAATGGAGCTTGTGGATACCTTGAAAAGGAGAAGGGTGAATATTGCTTGCATTCAGGAGACTAAATGGGTAGGAGAGAAAAGTAAGGAAGTGGGTAATTCAGGGTACAAACTGTGGTTTACCGGTGTCGCAAGGAGTTTTGCGGTCGCCTGAACGAACCCTCACCGAAGTGGGAAAGAGTGAGAAGTCGCCACTTTAATTTTGAGGGAAATTAAAGAAAACCGTTTATGAAGATAAATTGAGATGAAACCACTTATAGGCAGAGATTCTAGGTTCGGGGTCCAAAAACGGGTGGGGAAGGTGTTAGGCACCCCACCTCGTCCCTTAATAAGGGTAAGTAGATTTAACTTTGCATTAGTTAGGAGGGCTTGAATGGACATGTTAATCCTTTTGACTAAAGGAACATTTGATTTTTCACTAAATTTGGATCACCCAGATACATAAGTAAATGAGACAACCTTAGTGAGTTACTGTTGTATGTTAATTTTATTTGAAAGAAATATTTTATTAAAATTTAATTTAAGAATCAGATAAGAACTCTTCTCCGAACTCTTTAATATTTATTAAAAATTCTGAGTTGAGACCGGATAAGAACTCTCCTCCGATCTCTACTTAATATTTATTAAAATTTTGAGTTGAGACCGGATAAGAACTCTCCTCCGATCTCTATTAAGTATTCATTAAATTTTGAATTAAGACCGGATAAGAACTCTCCTCCAATCTCTATTTAATATTTATTAAAATTTTGAGTTGAGACCGGATAAGAACTCTCCTCCGATCTCTATTAAGTATTCATTAAAATTTTGAATTGAGACCGGATAAGAACTCTCCTCCGATCTTCTTTCTGAATGTTTATTAAATTTTTAGTTTGAGAACCGGATAAGAACTCTTCTCTGATCTATTTTAAATTATTTGTTAAAAATTTTGTTTGAGGAACGGATAAAGACTCTCTTCCGACCTCTTCGAAATTTGGACACAGCCATATATCATAGGAGTCTAAGTTTAAGAGTTCTAGTATTTAAAGGTGCCAGAGGTCGAAATAAGACTTCTTTTAACTCGTTAGTACTTTGAGACTAAATAAGGGACGCCGGACTGAATTTTGCTGACCTCCCCTAAGGTTACTTTACCAGTATCCTATCTGTACCTCTTACTTATCTGAATTTTGATTTTTATTCCGCCTTATGGTATTATGCCGGATCGCCTTCCATGTCAGCCTAGTGATTCAATTTTGCTATTTCCCTGACGTATTACTTAGACCCTCTTTTTTAAAGAGACACTTTAAACACAGTTACCTACATTTTGCCTAGCTACTTCTACGTAACTCGGGACTAGATGACTTGCGTTCAGAAATAATAAAGATTAACAAAAGTGTGGGTTAGCCAGCACGGGAGTAAACTAGAGCATATCTTTCCTTTGTATTTTTTTAGCGTGACATGAACTTAAAGAAAACAACAGGCATAAGAAAGAAGACAAAAGGAAATACGTGAAACGAGAACTAGACTTAATAAAATGGCGATATTAACACTGACCTGTAGGGAGTCGAGTCTATTGAACTAACTACAGAATCGCAAAAGTAGCAAGATTGCAGGTTGGCAGCCGGAGGACTATGGTTTGCCTCGAAATGAAGTATTCTTTGTTAAAATGTAAACAGGTCAAAATAACCAAGCTTGAGTGGAGTTGAGCTTAGACAATATAAATGGAAATAGAGGATAACAAAGACAGAAAGTGGGAGTGCCACAGGATATTGAACAAACTGAAAATGAAAAATTTCAGTATTCGAGAATCCCTTTTGCAAGAAAACACTTCAGAAAACTAGTTTCAAAAGTTTTTCTACGAAAACTCCAAAAAATAGCAGAGTAACAAACTGAATTGAGTTTCAGAGTTCTTCCACTATATTAACAACCTTCTTTCTTTTTTTTTTGTCCCCCTTGAACAGTTTTTAGGCAGGTATTTATAGGAATCGGGTGCTCCCCATGAAAGGTCAGGATTTATTTTGAGGGAGATGGAGGGTCTGGATTTTGAAGGACACGATCGGATGCTTGAGAATTAAAGAGAACCAAGATGAACGGCTGAGATTATTCTTCAGAATATTTGTCCTTTTCCTCTTTCAATCTGACGGTCTCAAATCCTCTTGTCCGGAGCGATCTGAGGGCTAAGAGCGAAAGACGCTGGTCTTGTCGTCTTCTCTCTTGATCCAAGGGTTCCGGGTTTGTCCTTATAAGTGAGATCAACGGTGGAGATTGGGATGTACAGGATCACATGACATACCTCGCACTGTCGGCGGGCGATTCTTAGGCGTGCGGTGGAGATCTCGCCTGCCACGCTTTAACTACCTCGGCTCTGATTCTGACGACGGTTATTTGGGATTTGTCTTATTCTTTTTGCCTTCCGATCCCTCCCACGCTCCTATTCCGATCTCTCATGTTGATCTCCCATCTTCCGATCTCTATTATTCCGATCCCTAGAGATCGCTCAAATGATGTAATCCGATCTTTTGGAAATAAAAGTCAATTATCATCTTATTATTATTGCATTGATTATTTTCCGATCTCTGATGTGTTTATCCGATCCGGTTCCTAACTGAACAACCCTTAACTGATCCGCAATTTGAAACATTTATCTTAATATTCCGATCTCTAATTAGCCGTTCTCTTTATGGAATTTGGAGTGTTCGAGAGACGTGTCAGAACAGCTGGTGAATCCCATTAACCGATGCATTGCCTGGGACATCGTGAGCATTAAATGATCGAACGAGTATAAATAGGGGTAAAGGGTTAGCCAGTTGCCCTCTTATCCCATTTTCAGTTTCTCGCGAACAAACCCAAAATCCTCTCGTTTTCTCAAGTTCTTCCGATGTCGATCAGACTTCGGTAAGGGCTTTGATCTTCTTTTTAGTTTAAATTCTTTATTTCCTTTGAAAATGAGCGGCACTGAAGGTCAGAGAGCGACGAGCCCTCCTTCCATTCAGTTCTCGTGGTCGTCTGATGAAGATGAGGTGGTCGGGCCGAGCACACAACCAGAACCTCCTAGGGTCTCTGTTCCACCTGGGGCGATCGCACCATCAAGGCATGCACCTTCTTCAGGGAGGGAGAATCTTCCTATGGACGAGCTGCCATCGATCTTGCAAGAATCCGATTTGCAATCGTTCAGCCAGGAGTACAATATTCATCCTGATTCGTACGAACTTATCCGGTGTCATGGCGATCATCGAGCCGATCACTCCTTTGAAGAGAATGACATGGTTATGGTATACGAGGAACAGTTAAAGGCCGGTCTTCGGTTCCCTCTGGATGATTTCTTCAAGGAGGTCCTAAAATTTCACCGAGTATGCATTGCTCAAGTTCACCCTAACTCGTGGCGGATCTTAATAGCCTTCCGAGGCCTGTGCTGAGCTAAGGGAATCAGACCTACGGCTAAGGTGTTCGCCGAACTGCACAGGCTAACTCGCCGAAAGGACGACGAGCACTGGTTCTTTCAGGCGAAGCCTCATTGTGGGCTCTTTACCGATCTGCCTTCCTCCCTTAAGAATTGGAAGAACCGCTTCTTCATTCTGAGGAGCAAAAATCCGACCTGCTTTGAGGACTTCCCCCGTAGCTGGTGGCACCAGGGGCCCTTGATTCCGAAGCGATACCTGAACAAGGAGGAAAGCCTAATAGTGATGGAATCAAGAATCAGCGCCACTCGGAAGTTCTCTGTTTAGATGCGTGGATCGCCGAGCTGCATCATTGGACGATGGAGTTGATCACTGGCGAAAGTCGCGGGCTTCAGCTCTCTGATCTTGGCATCGGTATTTTCTATTTCTCAGATCTTTGGACCTTAGCGATCTCACTGACCTCTTTTTTGTGCAGGTATGGCGGGTGGTGAGGGTTCCAGGAAGCGGAAGAAAGAAAGGGAGATTTCCCGGAAGGTGAAAGAGATGAAGCGTTCGGCACTGCTTCAAACACCCGGTCATGAACCTGGGGAGACGCAAGGAGGCCCGTCCCGACCTTCGGGACCGCCAATCGCAGAAGCTGTCCGATCTCCTCCTCAACGAGAAGAGCCGCCTCAACCTTCTCCAGCTGTTCCAAGCACAGAAGGGGGTCGTTCTCGACCTCCTGCGAGGCCCCCTTCTCGTGGCGCTCAAGTGCTGATCGCTTCTCTGGAGAACAACCGGACTGTTCGGGAGAACCCCGATTTTGCCAAAGTCTTGGGGTCTTCCATCTGCCTTCGGGAGGATCGGGACAGACTGTCTCCGGACAATCTCGACGACATCCTGACCCGATCCATGAGTTTGAATGTAGAGTGCCTGGTGAACCAGCACGTAGTCCGGGAAAAGGCTCACCGCCTGGGTAAGGAGGTCGAGAAGAAGAGTCAAGAAGTTGCATCCCTCCGATCCCAACTCTCATCTGCTCAGGATTACATATCTCAAATTGAGGGGCGCATGAAGTATTATGAGGATAAGCTGGCCGAACAGACTCATGTTCTGGCTGAAAGGGATCATGCCCTTAGAGAAGTCCAGGCGCCCGGCCAACGGTCGCCAGTCGCTCACCTTGCTGAGGAGCTTAAGGCAAAAGATGAAGAGATGGTGACAGGAATAGCCGGTGCTTATGTGAACGCTCACAAAGATCTCTTGGCCGAACTCCAGAAGCGTTACCCAGAGGAGGACTTCTCTTGGATGGCCGACCAGCTCCTGAGGCGAGGAGGAAAGTGAAGAGGAGGCCGAGGATGAGAGAAAATGAGCAAAATGTAGATCAGTGGGGTGATCCTCACCAATGACTTGTACAAATTTTTTGAAATGAAATGAAGTGGAATGCCCTTTTTTGTTCGATGAATGGTTATGATCGGAAAATTTCTAAATTATTAAACACTTGATTGTCTGAGTACGTTGAAATAACTGAAAATGATTATTAACCTAAGTGTGAGAGATCGAAAAACATAATGAGCATGAGATCGATAAACGGGGCTTGGTCAAAATCGGCTTAAATACTTAGGATCGAGGTCATCATTAAACCGGTATGGAACCTTTAATCATTCTTAAACTTTTGAAAGAGAGATCGGCAATAAAAACTGGTAAGAAGAGATCTATTGTCAGTTTATTTCATTTGCCAACAGAGATCAGGAATATACTTGACTGGTCCGGAGATTCGACAATGGGTTTGAGAGATCGGTGAGCGATCTAATAGACTGGTAAGGCTTTGACTGATGTGAGGACTTAGCATTGATTCAATTCTTTGAGGAGAGATCGAAAATGTGACTGTCTATCAAAGAGGGATCGGAAATGTGATTAGCTGTCACAGGGAGGCTTAGTACTGGGGGTTGGTTTCAAAGTTTTATTGATTTTGGGAATCGACCAAAATATGGTGTCAACAGCTGCCCCTCTTTACATAATTTCTATTAAAGGGAAAATTTCCCGTGTAGGAATTATGTAAAGATTCAGACTCATATTTTGGACGATTAGGTGTTCGAAGTTAGGGAGCTAAGGCACACTTAAGTTGGTGACCTAAAAATTGGCAACAGAAGTTGAACTAAAATCAACTTGGATCAAAGAACCAGAGGTTGATAGCAGGAAATGTAAATCGCAGGAAATTAAAATCAACTTAGATCAAGGAACCAGAGGTTGATAATAGGAAATTTAAATTGCAGGAAATTAAAATCAACTTAGATCAAGGAACTAGAGGTTGATAACAGGAAATTTAAATTGCAGGAAATTAAAATTGGCAGGAAATTTAAATTGCTGGAAATTAAAATCAACTTAGATCAAGGAACCAGAGGTTGATAACAGAAAATTTAAATTGCAGGAAATTAAGATCAACTTAGATCAAGGAACCAGAGGTTGATGACAGGAAATTTAAATTGCAGGAAATTAAAATTGGCAGGAAATTTAAATTGCTGGAAATTAAAATCAACTTAGATCAAGGAACCAGAGGTTGATAACAGAAAATTTAAATTGCAGGAAATTAAAATCAACTTAGATCAAGGAACCAGAGGTTGATAACAGGAAATTTAAATTGCAGGAAATTAAAATCAACTTAGATTAAGGAACCAGAGGTTGATGACAGAAAATTTAAATTGCAAGAAATTAAAATCAACTTAGATCAAGGAACCAGAGGTTGATAACAGAAAATTTAAATTGCAGGAAATTAAAATCAACTTAGATCAAGGAAACAGAGGTTGATAACAGAAAATTTAAATTGTAGGAAATTAAAATCAACTTAGATCAAGGAACCAGAGGTTGATAACAGGAAATTTAAATTGCAGGAAATTAAAATTGGCAGGAAATTTAAATTGCTGAAAATTAAAATCAACTTAGATCAAGGAACCAGAGGTTGATAACAGAAAATTTAAATTGCAGGAAATTAAAATAAACTTAGATCAAGGAACCAGAGGTTGATAACAGAAAATTTAAATTGCAGGAAATTAAAATCAACTTAGATCAAGGAACCAGAGGTTGATAACAGAAAATTTAAATTGCACTTACAAAGCAAGCCTAATCCGGACACAAGAAGTTCTTCCCCAATGAAGTGTACTTAACAGAATCCCGAAGGCCGATGATGAATGGAGGACGAGTCGCAAGACTTGACCTATGGCCTCATTTCTTCAAATGCCCCATTTCTTTTTTTTTTTTTTTTACTTTCTCCCGAAAAGCACCCTTGCGGGTTTTCACTTCCCCTTCGTCTATATGACTAGAAGCGCCCTTCCAAGTTTTCACCTCTAGTTTTTTTTTTTTTTTTTTTTTTTTTTAAGGATGCCCTTTTGGGTTTTCATCCCTATTTTCCTTTTGTGTACCCTTTTCCTGGTCATTCCCTGCAAATCTCATAGTAAAGTACGTGAGGTTATCAATTGTCAAATCTTAATCTTATGGCAAAAATTTTAACTGATTTAAATAGCGCATTAAATAACGAGATTGCAGAAAGATAAATATAAGGGAAAGATAGAAACATGGGGAATGAAGTGTGATTTTATTACGGTTTTAATAAAAACAAAGAAGAAGTTTCAAAGAAGAAGGGTACAAGGATAGCTCTCACATATTCCCTGTGGCTGATTTTGAAATCCCTTAACTGTCATTATTTCAAGTTCTCTGAAGCCTCATGCCGTGACAGTTTCCTCTTCATCTTGGTTTCTTGCCCCCCATTCCTTATTTCTCCCTTTTTGTTCTCGGGATGTCCTTTCGGGTTTTCACCCCTAGGTTTTTTTTTTTTTTCCGCGCTCTTTCAGGACGCCCTTTCGGGTTTTCATCCTTCACTCATTTTACAGAAAGTGCCCCTTCGGGGTTTTCGCCTTCTTTCACACATTTTGCTAGGAGCGCCCTTTCGGGTTTTCGCTCCTACCTTTTTTTTTTTTTTTTTAGGCATAGTATTTCTTGACGGTGTCAGCATTCACAGGTCTCGGAAACTCTTCACCGTCCATGTGGGTCAAGATCAAGGCTCCTCCAGAAAATGCCTTTTTAACCACATAGGGTCCTTAGTAGGTTTTTGACCATGTGCCCCGGAGATCGTTTTGATTCGTCAGCACTTTCTTCAGAACTAGGTCCCCGGGTTGGAATTCGCGTGGGCAAACGCTTTTATCAAATGCTCTAGCCATCCTCATCCGTATAATCGCCATGACATGTCCGCTAACCTTTTCTCATCTAGCAAGTTTAATCGATCCAACCTTGATCGGATCCATTCGACTCATCAATCACGATTCCTTCGTAATCCTTAGGGAAGGAATTTCAACTTCAATAGGTGATACCGCTTCCATCCCGAAAACCAGTGAGTATGGAGTTGCCCCGGTTGAGGTTCTTACAGAAGTCCGGTATGCGTGGAGAGCGTAAGAAAGCATATCATGCCAATCCCTATACGTGACCGTCATTTTCCGGATTATCCTCTTGAGGTTTTTGTTTGCAGCTTCCACAGCTCCATTCATCTGGGGACGGTATGGGGAGGAATTGAGGTGTCGAATTTTGTATTGATCACACAATTTCTGAATCCTTGGACCATTCAGATTCTTAGCGTTATCAGTGACGATTTCATTAGGGAGGCCATGCCGGCAGATGATATTGTTTCTGAGGAATTTGAGAAACGTGTTCTGCGTGATATGGGCGTATGACGTGGCTTCGACCCACTTAGAAAAATAGTCGATTGCTACTAGGATAAATCTGTGCCCATTGGAAGCTTTTGGGTTGATGGGACCAATCACATCGATGCTCCACATTGCGAAAGGCCATGGCGAGGCGAGGTTGAACAATTTGTGAGGCGGCACATTTATCGGATCTGCATAGATTTGACACTTATGGCATTTTCACAAATACTCGATGCAATCTTTTTCCATTGTAGTCCAAAAATATCCCCGTCGCATGATTTGCTTAGCCATCATGTGCCCATTGGCATGGGTTGCACAATTTCCCTCATGAGTCTCAAAAAGGATTTTCTTCGCCTCTTTTGCGTCCACACATCTCAACAGTTCACCGTTGGACCCTCTCTTGTATAGAGTTTCACCACTGGGGAAGTATCCCAATGCTAATCTCCGAAGCATCCTCTTTTCGTTTCGGTTTGCCCCTGAGGGAAATTCTCTGGTTCTGCAGTAGACCAGGATGTCATGATACCAAGGTTTACCGTCGGGTTCTTCCTCAATCATGAAGCAATAAGCTGGCTCATTCCTCGCCTTAATCTTCAATATCTGAGCCATCTGCCCTTCTTCGATTTGAGCCATAACGGCTAGAGTAGCTAAAGCATCAGCAAATTGATTCTTGTCTCTACTAAGGTGAGTGAAAGAGATCTCTTTGAATTTCTTAATCAGCTCTAGTAAGTACTTCTGATATGGGATTAACTTGCGATCCTTGGTTTGCCATTCTCCCTTGACTTGGTATATAATCAAGGCTGAGTCTCCATATACCTCCAACATCCTGATTTTCATTTTGATTGCAGCCTGTAGACCCCTCATACAAGCTTCATATTCTGCGATGTTGTTGGTGCAGTCAAACCTCAGCTTGACAGCTATCGGGAAGTGTTTTCCATCTGGGGATATCAATACAGCTCCAATTCCATTACCGGACAAATTGACAGCTCCGTCGAAATACATTTCCCATACATCGGTTGGCCCCTCTTCTTCGCAATCTACTTCATTAATATGCTCATCAGGGAACTCAAAATCCAAAGCTTCATAATCCTGAATAGGATTTTCTGCTAGGAGGTCAGCGATCACGCTACCTTTCACCGCTTTCCGGGTCATGTAGACTATGTCGTATTGGGAGAGTATAACCTGCCACTTGGCTATCCTACCTGGCACGAATGGGCTTTCGAACACATATTTGATAGGATCCATCCTGGAGATGAGCCATGTCTTGTGATTCAACATGTAGTGCTTGAGGCGATTTGCTGTCCAGGCTAACGCGCAGCAAGTCTTTTCTAAGAAAGAGTACCTTGACTCACAATCATTGAACTTCTTGCTCAAGTAATAAATAGCCCTCTCCTTTCGGCCAGTATCGTCATGTTGTCCCAAAACACATCCCATCGAGTTCTGTTGGACTGCCATATACAAGATAAGAGGCCTCCCCACCACGGACGGAACCAACACTGGTGGGTTTGACAGATACTGCTTGATTTTCTCAAAAGCCTCTTGGCAACCTGAATCACATTGAGTGGTGTTGTTCTTTCGGAGCAGTCTAAAAATAGGCTCGGCCTTAGCGGTGAGATTGGAAATAAACCTTGAAATGTAGTTCAACTTTCCCAGAAAACTGCGCACCTCCCTTTCTGTTTTTGGGGATGGCATTTCTTGAATAGCTCGAACTTTGTCTGGATCTACCTCTATTCCCCTCTCGCTTACTATGAATCCCAACAACTTTCCCGATCTAGCTCCGAATATGCATTTGGCGGGTCTGGCCATTTGGTATTTCCTGAGCCTTTCGAATACCCTCCTCATCACCTGTACGTGGCTTTCTTTTCCTCTGGATTTAATGATTATATAATCCACATACACTTCCACCTCTTTATGCATCATATCGTGGAATAATGTGACCATTGCGCGCTGGTAGGTAGCACCAGCATTCTTCAACCCGAAAGGCATGACCCGATAGCAAAACACTCCCCATTGAGTGATGAAAGAAGTCTTATCCTTGTCTTCCTCGTCCATCGGGATCTGATTGTACCCTGATGCCCCATCAATACACGAACACCTGCCCAATCCCGCAACATTGTCAACTAACACATCAATGTGAGGGAGAGGGAAATCATCTTTTAGACTTGCTTTATTAAGATCCCTGTAGTCAACGCACACCCTGACTCTCCCGTCCTTCTTCATTACCGGGACGACGTTAGCCACCCATTGGGGATATTTGACCACTTCTATGAACCCAGCGTCATACTGTTTCTTGACCTCATCCCTAACTTTGAGCAGTGTGTCGGGATTCATTCTCCTTAACTTCTGCTTTATCGGGACTGTCCCCGGAATTAGGGGAATTTTGTGTGTCACTATCTGAGGGTCCAAACCCACCATATCATCATAGCTCCAGAAAATACGTGAGGAATTCTTTAAGCGGTGATCATATCTCCCAATTCTTCACTCTCCACTACCTTAAGTTCCCTTTTACTTTTTCTCGTGCCTAAATTTATGGTGTGCGTTCGTCTCCATAAGGCATTAGGAGGGTTCATCGTTTTCATTGCTTTCTTACGCAAGGTCTTCCTCGAATCACTTGAAGTAATGGCGCTATGGGGATTTCAAAATTAACTGCAGGAATTTCTGAGTCTATTGGATTATTAGGTGTTAATTGACGAATGGTCCTGAATGAATAAAAATGGAACATATTATAAGGATGAAATTCAAAAGGAAAGAATTGGATTTAAAATGCGCTATTAATTCATTAATATTTATGCCATAAGAAAAAGGTCCATTTACAGTATTACACTTGTCACCATGGACAAAATGATCAAGTGTAGATAACCAAAGGTACTTTACTCGAAATTGAGTACAGGGACGTCCTCTGCCGACCAGTTGTCTAGTTCTTGCCCCTCAGCTATTGGTGAGACTAGAGCTTCATACAAGGGATCTAAGTAGATGACATCGATGGATGGTTCATCAGGTGATTCTTCCACCTCTGCCGGATTTTCAATGACCGGTTTAGTGAAGACTTCTGTGATTCTCGGGACTACTTTCATCTTTCCCATTTTCTGATTGAATCTCTGATCCCGAAGTGTTTTCCTCATCCAGAATCGTCCATCCATAAGGGCATCTTCCTCATAACCCAAACCACAGCGACCTATCTTCTGAATAGCTGGTATAGGTTCAACGATCCCTTGCAATGCGGTGCCCAAGCCTTTGCCCTCCTGACATCCATTCTTTGACATCACTTTGGCCACCATAGCCATGGCCTTATCATTTCCGGTGTCTTGTAACTCAAGGGCCTGGAAAGAACATTCCAACGACTCCTCGGCCGCTTCCACATAAGGGAATGATTGCGGCTTGGTGACTAATATGGCTTCTTCTCCTCTCACCGTGATGATTTTGCCGTCCATAATATATTTGATCTTTTGGTGCAAAGTTAAAGGAACGGCGTTCGCAGAATGGATCCAAGGCCTCCCCAACAACATAGTGTAGGCCGGCTCAATGTTCATCACCTGAAACGTGACGTTGAAAGTACATGCACCGACTTGGATTGGCAAGTCAATGTCTCCCAGCACTTCTCTCCTTGTACCGTCGAAGGCTCTCACCACCATAGCACTCTGACGCATATCAGATTGGTCAACCGGCAGCCTGGCCAAGGTGGTATTAGGCAGTACATTAAGAGCTGACCCGTTATCAATAAGTACCTTGGCTACTATACAACCCTTACACTTCACTGTTACATGCAGAGCTTTAGTGTGCCTTAAACCCGCAGGGTCTATCTCGTCCTCCGAGAAAGTAACAAAACTGGATGCCTGGATTTGTCCCACTATCTTCTCAAACTGCCCCGGAGTAATGTCGGGGTTTACAAAGGCCTGATCTAGGATTCTCTGCAAGGCTTGTCGGTGCACTTCCGAACTCAAGATCAGCGATAACAGAGAAATTCGGGCAGGTGTCTTTTTCAACTGCTCCACCACATCATACTCGCTCTGATTCATTATTTGGAGCAGCAATTCCTCCTCTGCTTTATGCTCAGCAGGCTCTGCTTCCTCTGTCTTCTCAACATCCTCTTCTGCATTCTTCAATGACTCTCCCATCTTTACTTTCCCTTTTCTCTTTTCTTTTTCTTCGTTCACGTAACACCTCCCACTTCGAGTTATGAACTCAACTTCTTGCTCATGCGAGGAGGATTTTGTGGTAGTGACAGGTCGAAGATTATCTTGGGGAGTAGCACTAGTGGTAGGTCCGGCATAAGTCATCTGAAAGTGTTCATGAGGAGTGAAACATGGCTTAGGAGGTGCCGGGGGTGAAGCAAGGCTAGGAGCCGGTGTACAGCTTGGTGCTCCTTGGGTGAAGACTTGGAAATTGTAGTTCCAAGGTACGGTATGGGTGTTAGTAATAGGGAGCTGAGATGGGGCTCGGATAACCGTTACTGGTGGCGAGGCTACTGGGGGTGCAAAGGTGATTCTGGGTTTAGAGGTAGAAGCATTCTGGCTGTATCTAGTTGTGTTCACTCCCTCTTCCGTCTTTGACCTTGTCTGGCATCTCAGAACCTTGAGAGACAACAAGTTCTGAACCTCTTGCCTGAATCCTCACACCCATGACTCATGATCACCGCCCCTCCATGATAAGGACACCTGCACTTCTTCTAATCCCGCACCGAGGGCAAAGGTAGCCTTCCTCATTACCACAGCAAAAATTTCTTTAAAGTAAGGAACCAACTTGTCTACTTCCGGTGTTGATCCTTCTCCATCAGACTCTATCATATTTATACCACTGCCCGCATTATGGTTAGGCAGTGGGTTTGAAGTAACATTGGGGAGGGAACCATTTTCCTCAATTTTTAGCCATCCATTCCGGATTAAAGCGTGCACTCTTCCTCTGAGTGCTCCGCAGTTGTCAATTGAGTGCCCTTGTGCCCCTTCATGATACTCACAACGGGCAGTGGCATCATACCACCTGGGATATGGAGGCTAAATTGGGTCTAGGGGGATTGGTACAATTTGGTTGATACCGACAAGATATCGGTATATTTCACTGAGTGGGAGGGGAAGAGGTGGATCAGGGTTTCTTGGGAGTCTTGGGTTGTTTAGTGGTGGTCTTGGTTGAGCAGGAGGAGGAGGTGGTATTGGTTGGTAATTTGTAGGTGGGGGATATTGTGGGCGCGGGTGTGGATAATTTAGGAAAGGAGGCGGAATATTTGCGATGGTTTGGCCGTGAGGGGAAGGATATGGCCGGTAATTGTTTTGAGGGAATGGGGAATAATTGTTTTGACGGGTGACAAAATGCACATCACCCTCCTTCTTTTTGCCAAAGCTGGCAGTCTTTTTCGCAGGGTTCTCAGCCAACTCCTGCAACCGTCCCATTCTTAGATTGGCCTCTATTCTTTCACCGGCCTGTATGATATCAGAGAAGCTGTTGGAAGTGTTCCCAATCATCAAATTGAAATAGGGGGCTTTTAACATTTCAATGAATAGAGAGCACAGCTCATTGTCAGTCACCGGAGGGTAAACTTCTGCCGCCTTTTCTCTCCATCTCTGGGCATACTCCTTGAAGCTTTCCCTGTCCCTCTGCACCAGGTTTTGAAGATCCCTTCTTGTGGGGGCCACATCACAGTTAAATTTGTACTGCTTTAAGAATGCATCAGCTAGATCCTTCCAGGAGCGCAATTTGCTCCTGTCCAACTGAATACACCACCTCAAAGCTGCCCCGGAGAGGCTCTGATGAAAGAAGTGGACCAGCAGTCTGTCATCCTCTGTCAGAGCTGACATCTTGGCGATATAGGTGGCCAAGTGAATGCGAGGATCTGAATTCCCTGTGTACTTGTCAAAATCAGGGACCTTGAACTTGGGTGGCACCACCACATCCGGCACTAATCTTAGTGATGCCACGTCGACCGAACCATACATGTTCAACCCCTCTATTGCTCTCAGTCTTTCTTCTAGAGCAGATAGTTTCTCGTTTTCTTTCATCTTATTTTCCCCTCCCACTGCATGATATGCTCCCCCGGCCGGGAGCTGAGGGGTGGAGTAAACTGGAGGGATTAGGATTGAAGGGTGAGGCTCGGCATTTGAGACAGCCGGGTAATAAGAGAAAGGCAGGTCATTATTCATGGCGACCGGATTGACAGTGACTGTCGGGTCCGGGATAGGTGATTGAAAGGTGAAAGAAGTTGTAGCTTGATGGGGATCCATCGTTGTAGGTGGTGGAGGAGGTAGTGGTAAGCTAGGTTCTGAGGTAGGTTTATTTTGGGACATTTCCCTCATCAACCTCATAAGTTCTGAGACCTGGTCTTTAAGCTCAGACACTTGCCCTTGTAGGTTCTATACTTGTTCCTGGTCTTCCATTATCTTCTTTGTCCGAGATCTTGTTAAGTACACTCTCTTGGGTTGAACCGTGTGCTTGGTCAGACTTGCCTTATTTGAAGCAATGTTGATTTCCTGTAGGGAAAAAAGGTTTTTAAGGAATTTCAAATTTTGTAAAAAAAACTAAAAGTCCTTGTTCGGACGAAGGATACAGTGGCGTTTGGGAGCCAGAATGAAATCTGCGAAAGGATGATTGCATTAATTTTATCATGGCATCGTTCGATAGTCTGACCGTGAATGACTGGATTGAATGCGCGTTTATGATACCTGTCCATATATCGCGTTCATTTTTTTATATAACCCTAGCGAGGGAGTTCCTACAGGAGTCATATTATTCATTCACAAATTTGCTAAACAATGGTCCAAAAATCATTTCATTAACTGAATAGTTTGTACACCGTATTCTTTACATCGGTCTAGGCTCTGGGAGGTTCTTTATAATGAGATGACATTTTCTGAGATACTCATATAACCTTTCTTCTTGTTTGGCAGGGTTGAATGCTTTTAGAGCATACTCGGATTCAGGTAAGAGTTCTTGCTTTCCCAGTGCTATCGTTCTCTCCAGCTGGTCAACATTCTCTTTCAGCTCTTGATAGAGAGCAGCTTGTCTTTCTTTCTCCTTCCTTTCCTTAGCACATTCTTTCAAGATATCGTTGATGAGTAGTGCCTGTTCTTTTAATTCGAGCTTCTTCTTTTTGTTTTCCTGTTTATACTCTTCAACGAGTATCTCTTGGTATTTCATCTTTTCCTGAAGCTTATTATTCTGTGCTTCTACTTCTTTCATTACAGCGTGGAGATAGTTTTTTTCCTTTTCCCACCGTATCTCTTGCTCTTCAAAACCCATCTTTTCGGCCCTTGCCTCTTCCCTGAGCCTTCTTACTTTCCTCTTGAGAATCTGCTGTTTGTCCTCCAACTGTTTTATTTGTTCTTGCAGTTGCGAGTTTTCGGTGTTTGCCTTTTGTAGTGAGTTTATCAAATGGCTATCAGCTTCTTCTAATAGGACGTTAAGCAAGGGTAGCGTCTTGAATTCTACAGCTTGAGTGTTCTGGTCCCCCGACCCTCCATTCAAGATAATCGCGTGTGGCACTTGGACCTTTAGGCGACCTTTCCATCAGAGAGATGTTTTCCGAGGATCTGCGGGCCATTTTCAACCCTTCCTCTTCCTTGAGCTCATGGTAGAAATGACCTTGGTGATATTCTTCAATGTCGATTATGGACTGTGTTGAGCCAAACTGCCTCATTACCAATGCCGGAGTGTAACTTGTGTATCCGGTTACTCCAATCAGGGACACCGACTGATTACCTCCCGTGTTGATCAAAACGGATTGGCCTGACGCCCACAGCTTCCTCCAACAATAATCATGGCTATTGAAACTCAAAATCTGTTCCCGCCATTGCTGTTCATTCTTCGGACTGATCATTAACCGGGTCATCTTCTCGATGGGAGGCTGGTCAAGGTACCAAGTTAATCCCTTTGTCTCCACAGGGCATATGTGACTGATAATCCAGAGATATAACAATTGAGAACAACACTTGATGGACCCTTTACCCTGTTGTCTGCAGTAGGTAAGGGTTAATAAGGTCTCCGCAAGAATTGCCAGTATCGGATTGACCCCCTGCCTTTCCACCGCCCAGAATACTTCCACCGTGCTGTAGGTTATGATTCCTAATGGTCCCGGGAACAAAATCAAGCCATAGATTCCCAATGCGAGTGCTACTGAAGCTTGATCCCACTGTTCCTCTTGGAGGCATTGATCTAACCGCTTCTCGAGGTAGGTCCAATACCATCCATGCGTGTTCCCTTTGACCGTTTCTTTGGACTTTGCCTCCTCCGAAGGAATACCCAACAAATGTGTTAATCGTTTCCAGGTCTGCCTATGCTCAAGGTGTAGGTAGATCCGATTCTGTGTTGAGTAAGGAATCTCTAGTAATGCCTGATATTCTTCCATAGTGGGAACTGTATCAATATCATTGAAAGAGAATACCCCGTACTTTGGATTCCAAACTGACAGCATGGCCTTTAATGCCGGGATTTTGACCTTGACTCGCATTAGGGTTGCAATTTTCCCGTATTTCTTTTCAAATCGTGCCTTGACCTGATCGAGAAGCGACCTCCAACCATTAGACAGACCCTCGAGGCTGTTCATTCTGACCTCAATTTTATTCAGATCCCATGAGGGTAGTAAGCTAGCATGTGCCTTGGAAACATTATTTTGCGAGGGTACTGGAGTATGAGTTGATTTGGACCAAAGTTTAGCATTCTGAACTTCTTCTGCCGACTGACTCGAGGATGCCATGATAAAAATGATGCCTTATCCTTTTCACAGACTCTTGGTTTGATGATGCCTGCGGAAAAACTTGTTAGCAAGATAAATTTGGGTAATTTTGAATCATACTGTTGACAGGGTGACACATACACATTTATCAAAGTAGGACAATGTGTAGGTGTTTCAGTAGAATTCAAAATTACCCTCACAAAAACGAACAAAAGGAAATTAAAGCAGAGCAGGGTAAGAGTAAGTATGCCCCTTTTGTCCTAGCATAAGGAGACTCCTGATACCGGATGAGTGCTACCTAATTGGATAGTTCTATCTTATAAGGTAGCTTACTACGGCTTTCAGCTATTGTGATAGTTTAGCTCAAGGTCTAATTTTCTAAAAGCCACAAGTTCCCAAATTGCCCCTACTGTAACAGTAGAGCCCCGTTCTATAACCATGATGTTATCGGGAAAATTCCACGAGTATCACAGTGGATAGAACGAGTTTCAATCTGAGCAGAAGCCTTCACGGATACTAACGGGGTAAAACCCACGGGTACCGCTACATGACCCCCTCCTACTTTCCTAATAGGGTAAGAAAGCCCGGGTATAGGACCGAAGTGTGTGAGGACATCGTGTGAGTGTTCAGTGTGTGAAGGGACACCTTTACCTCTTCCCAATTCGGGGGGATTTTATTTTTTCCATTTTTTCCTTTTTCCTTTTTTTCGAAACGAAGAGCACTGTAGGGGATAAAATAAGTAAAACAAGCAAAACAAGCGGAACAGTTAGTAGGAATAAACAAAAATTAACACATAAAATATTATCGGGTGAGCCCACCTAACTATAATTTGATTGAAAAATTAAATCTACTTTTGGACCTCTAGACCGGGGTTGAGTTGGAATATATCCCCAGTGGAGTCGCCAAGCTGTCGCAAGGAGTTTTGCGGTCGCCTAAACGAACCCTCACCGAAGTGGGAAAGAGTGAGGAGTCGCCACTTTAATTTTGAGGGAAATTAAAGAAAATCGTTTATGAAGATAAATTGAGATGAAACCACTTCTAGGCAGAGATTTTAGGTTCGGGGTCCGTAAACGGGTGGGGAAGGTGTTAGGCACCCCACCTCGTCCCTTAATAAGGGTAAGTAGATTTAACTTTGCATTAGTTGAGAGGGCTTGAATGGACATGTTAATCCTTTTGACTAAAGGAACATTTGATTTTTCACTAAATTTGGATCACCCAGATACATAAGTAAATGAGACAACCTTAGTGAGTTACTGTTGTATGTTAATTTTACTTGAAAGAAATATTTTATTAAAATTTAATTTAAGAATCGGATAAGAACTCTTCTCCGAACTCTTTAATATTTATTAAAAATTCTGAGTTGAGACCGGATAAGAACTCTCCTCCAATCTCTACTTAATATTTATTAAAATTTTGAGTTGAGACCGGATAAGAACTCTCCTCCGATCTCTATTAAGTATTCATTAAAATTTTGAATTAAGACCGGATAAGAACTCTCCTCCGATCTCTATTTAATATTTATTAAAATTTTGAGTTGAGACCAGATAAGAACTCTCCTCCGATCTCTATTAAGTATTCATTAAAATTTTGAATTGAGACCGGATAAGAACTCTCTTCCGATCTCCTTTCTGAATGTTTATTAAATTTTTAGTTTGAGAACCGGATAAGAACTCTTCTCCGATCTATTTTAAATTATTTGTTAAAAATTTTGTTTGAGGAACGGATAAAGACTCTCTTCCGACCTCTTCGAAATTTGGACACAGCCATATATCATAGGAGTCTAAGTTTAAGAGTTCTAGTATTTAAAGGTGCCAGAGGTCGAAATAAGACTTCTTTTAACTCGTTAGTACTTTGAGACTAAATAAGGGACGCCGGACTGAATTTTGCTGACCTCCCCTAAGGTTACTTTACCAGTATCCTATCTGTACCTCTTACTTATCTGAATTTTGATTTTTATTCCGCCTTATGGTATCATGCAGGATCGCCTTCCATGTCAGCCTAGTGATTTTTTCCCTGACGTATTACTTAGACCCTCTTTTTTAAAGAGACACTTTAAACACAGTTACCTACATTTTGCCTAGCTACTTCTACGTAACTCGGGACTAGATGACTTATGCTCGTAAATAATAAAGATTAACAAAAGTGTGGGTTAGCCAAAGACGGAGTAAACTAGAGCATATCTTTCCTTTGTATTTTTTTAGCGTGACATGAACTTAAAGAAAACAACAGGCATAAGAAAGAAGATAAAAGGAAATACGTGAAACGAGAACTAGACTTAATAAAATGGCGATATTAACACTGACCTGTAGGGAGTCGAGTCTATTGAACTAACTACAGAATCGCAAAAGTAGCAAGATTGCAGGTTGGCAGCCGGAGGACTATGGTTTGCCTCGAAATGAAGTATTCTTTGTTAAAATGTAAACAGGTCAAAATAACCAAGCTTGAGTGGAGTTGAGCTTAGACAATATAAATGGAAATAGAGGATAACAAAGACAGAAAGTGGGAGTGCCACAGGATATTGAACAAACTGAAAATGAAAAATTTCAGTATTCGAGAATCCCTTTTGCAAGAAAACACTTCAGAAAACTAGTTTCAAAAGTTTTTCTACGAAAACTCCAAAAAATAGCAGAGTAACAAACTGAATTGAGTTTCAGAGTTCTTCCACTATATTAACAACCTTCTTTCTTTTTTTTTCGTCCCCCTTGAACAGTTTTTAGGCAGGTATTTATAGGAATCGGGTGCTCCCCATGAAAGGTCAGGATTTATTTTGAGGGAGATGGAGGGTCTGGATTTGGAAGGACACAATCGGATGCTTGAGAATTAAAGAGAACCAAGATGAACGGCTGAGATTATTCTTTAGAATATTTGTCCTTTTCCTCTTTCAATCTGACGGTCTCAAATCCTCTTGTCCGAAGCGATCTGAGAGCTAAGAGCGAAAGACGCTGGTCTTGTCGTCTTCTCTCTTGATCCAAGGGTTCCGGGTTTGTCCTTACAAGTGAGATCAACGGTGGAGATTGGGATGTACAGGACTGTCATGACATACCTCGCACTGTCAAGATTAAGGCGATTCTTAGGCGTGCGGTGGAGATCTCGCCTGCCATGCTTTAACTACCTTGGCTCTGATTCTGACGACGGTTATTTGGGATTTGTCTTATTCTTTTTGCCTTTCAATCCCTCCCACGCTCCTATTCCGATCTCTCGTGTTGATCTCCCATCTTCCGATCTCTATTATTCCGATCCCTAGAGATCGCCCAAATGATGTAATCCGATCTTTTGGAAATAAAAGTCAATTATCATCTTATTATTATTGCATTGATTATTTTCTGACCTATGATGTGTTTATCCGATCCGGTTCCTAACTGAACAACCCTTAACTGATCCGCAATTCGAAACATTTATCTTAATATTCCGATCTCTAATTAGCCGTTCTCTTTATGGAATTTGGAGTGTTCGAGAGACGTGTCGAGCATGGTGAATCAGATTAACCGATGCATTGCCTGGGACATCGTGAGCATTAAATGCTCGAACGAGTATAAATAGGGGTAAAGGGTTAGCCAGTTGCCCTCTTATCCCATTTTCAGTTTCTCGCGAACAAACCCAAAATCCTCTCGTTTTCTCAAGTTCTTCTGACGCCGATCAGACTCCGGTAAGGGCTTTGATCTTCTTTTTAGTTTAAATTCTTTATTTCCTTTGAAAATGAGCGGCGCCGAAGGTCAGAGAGCGACGAGCCCTCCTTCCATTTAGTTCTCGTGGTCGTCTGATGAAGATGAGGTGGTCGGGCCGAGCACACAACCAGAACCTCCTAGGGTCTCTGCTCACTCGGGGATCGCACCATCAAGGCATGCACCTTCTTCAGGGAGGGAGAATCTTCCTATGGACGAGCTGCCATCGATCTTGCAAGAATCCGATCTGCAATCGTTCAGCCAGGAGTACAATATTCGTCTTGATTCGTACGAACTTATCCGGTGTCACGGCGATCATCGAGCCGATCACTCCTTTGAAGAGAATGACATGGTTATGGTATACGAGGAACAGTTAAAGGCCGGTCTTCGGTTTCCTCTGGATGATTTCTTTAAGGAGGTCCTAAAATTTCACCGAGTATGCATTGCTCAAGTTCACCCTAACTCGTGGCGGATCTTAGTAGCCTTCCGAGGCCTGTGCCGAGCTAAGGGAATCAGACCTACTGCTAAGGTGTTCACCGAACTGCACAGGCTAACTCGTCGAAAGGACGACGAGCACTGGTTCTTTCAGGCAAAGCCTCATTGTGGGCTCTTTACCGATCTGCCTTCCTCCCTTAAGAATTGGAAGAACCGCTTCTTCATTCTGAGGAGCAAAAATCCGACCTGCTTTGAGGACTTCCCCCGTAGCTGGTGGCACCAGGGGCCCTTGATTCCGAAGCGTATTACCCTGAACAAGGAGGAAAGCCTAATAGTGCTGGAATCAAGAATCAGCGCCACTCGAAGTTCTCTGTTTAGATGCGTGATCGCCGAAATGCATCATTGGACGATGGAGTTGATCACGGCGAAAGTCGCCGGCTTCTCTCGATCTTGGCATCGGTATTTTCTATTTCTCGATCTTTGGACCTTAGCGATCTCACCGACCTCTTTTTGTGCGGTATGGCGGTGGTGAGGGTTCCAGAAGCGGAAGAAAGAAAGGGAGATTTCGGAAGGTGAAAGAGATGAAGCGTCGATCGCTTCAAACACCCGGTCATGAACCCGGGAGACGCAAGGAGGCCCGCCCACCTTCGACCGCCAATCGCAGAAGTCGTCCGATCTCCTCCTCAACGAAGAGCCGCTCCACCTCCTCCAACTGTTCCAAGCACGAGGGGGTCGTTTCTCGACCTCTGCGAGGCCCCTTCTCATGGCGCTCAAGTCTTGTCGCTTCTCGAGAACAACCGGACTGTTCGGAGAACCCCGATTTTGCCAAAGTCTTGGGGTCTTCCATCCGCCGGAGGATCGGGACAGTGTCTCCGAACAATCTCGACGACATCCTCGACTGATCCATGAGTTTGAATGTAGAGTGCCAGTGAACCAAAGACGTAGTCCGGAAAAGGCTCACCGCTGGGTAAGGAGGTCGAGAAGAAGAGTTAAGAAGTGGCATCCTCCGATCCCAACTCTCATCCGCTCGAGATTACATATCTCAAATTGAGGGCACATGAAGTACTATGAGGATAAGCCGCCAATGCACTCATGTTCGCCAAAGGGATCATGCCCTTAGAGAAGTCCAGCGCCTGTGCCAACGGTCGCCAGTCGCTCACCTTGCCGAGGAGCTTAAGGCAAAAGATGAAGAGATGGTGACAGAATAGCCGTGCTTATGTGAACGCTCACAAAGATCTCTTGGCCGAACCTGCGTTACCTGCAGGAGGACTTCTTGGATGGCCGACTGCTCCGGAGGCGAGGAGGAAAGTGAAGAGGAGGCCGAGGATGAGAGAGAAAATGAG